>NC_072412.2:34265967-34568997 GCF_028858775.2 Pan troglodytes
AAAAAGCCAAAATAATAATAATGGCATAAATGGAGTTCCCAAATAAGAAAAGCAGAATAATGGAACAAAACAAATATTTAAATCTATAATTCAGTGAAGTCTAGATGTAAGATTTTGCCATTTTTATTTAGAGGACATATTGTGTGCCAGGGAAAACTGACCTAGAATGGTTAGCATCAAAGTGCATTACTGGACTTAAATAGAAGAATACTTTGTATAATAGTGCACAAATAAGGAGAAAAATGAGTCTGGCTTTAGACTCTAAAATAACCTTCAATACAAAAAACTATAACAATCATAATTAAATGAAGAAAGTGGGAGCCAAACTATCCTTTAAGTAAAAAGGTTGCTGTCAAATATTTTTTAGCCATACAGCAAATTATTTCTGTGACTAAATCTTGAGGAAATTGCGGGGAATAAAGTCCAACCAACTAGGAATGACTGGAGAAACTATTGCTAAGGACCGCTGGTGAGCACTGAATAAATTTAACCATAAAACTAAGACTAAAATAAATGTTCATACTACTGTGACAGACCAGAATTTACTTTTTATATATGCTAATAATGTACAAATGACACAACCGTAATGAATTGGGAGGGGACTGAGAAAAGAAGGAAAGTAGAGCAAGTGCAAAGAGTCAGAATTTCCGTGTAAGTGGACAGATGAAATATTACAAATATAGGCCTATTGACTAAAATTTGATGATGTAGATGAAAGGAAAAAATTAAGAGTAAATATGCTGACATTTACATTTCTCATAGTAGGGAAATACCCTTTTTAAACAGATGGAGGATTACTTATTCTTTCACAGTTAAAAAGATAAGCAGTTCTATAAAATTATAAAGCTTTCAAAATATTTAAGATCTGTATGGATAAAACTAAGAACAATGTATGTAATGGAACTTCGAAAAATCCGTAAAGATCAGTAAGCATAACATAAAATATGAAATATCTAAGACCAGTCATACTGTCATAAAAAAAAAGTAAAAGCTTTTATAAATCACCTGTTGTAAGAAAAATATCACAATTGATCACAGTAATGAAACCCAGTTCTGTATGCAAGAAACATACCCAAAAACCAAAGTGGTTTTGAAAGGTTGAAAGTAAAAGGATGAGTAAAGTTTTATTATATAAGTACAAAGAAAGCAGAAAGGGGTGGGGGGAGGGGGGAGGGATGGCATTGGGAGATATACCTAATGCGAGATGATGAGTTAGTGGGTGCAGCGCACCAGCATGGCACATGTATACATACGTAACTAACCTGCACATTGTGCACATGTACCCTAAAACTTAAAGTATAATAAAAAAAAAAGCAGAAAGTAGGAACCATGATCTTAGTACTGGACAAATTAGAATACAAGCCAAAAAGCAATAACCATTAGATAAAGAAGAATTCTTTATAATGATAAAATAGAAACATTCATAAACTAGAAATTACAGGAGAAACAGACAGTCACTTAAAGTTTAAGACTTCAAAACGAACTTTAATTCACCTATTTCAGTCCACAAAAAGCCAAGAAGATCTGAAATGGGATAAATCTTTTTGACCTTAAACTTGTGGGTCGGTGTGTAGGAAGATTGGAGTGCTATCATGCTGGCTCCAGGGGCTCATGGTACAGGACTTATAGCTTGCTAAGTTTTATACTACAAGTCAGTAAGTTTAAAGGGTGCTCTGCCTGACACTACCTGCAGGGATCTCATCATTTAAAATTCACAGCCATGAGATTTGACCTTGACTCTGTGGATAGTGAAAAATAGCAACTCATCTAAAGGGGCCTACTAGCCAGAGGCAGGATGAGAGAATCATCAAACTGTGTACCCAGTGAAGTAAAACTATGGTGGAGGCTGTTGTGGAACATCTGAATTTCATTTATACAAAGAGCTTTTGAGATTCAAATAGAGCACCGGTGATAACATTCTGCTCTTTTAGCTGATGATTTTTTAACCCTTCACCCTACTTAATGGAAGATCTGAAAGCATGGATGAAAAATAGAGAGTGAGAGAAAAGATAAAGCCTTAGAAAATACGAGACTTCACATGTGGCTATTAAGAGTTCAAAACCAAACACCACATGTTCTCACTCATAGGTAGGAATTGAACAATGTGTGTGATGTTTCTCCTTAAACATCACACACCGGGGCCTGTTGTGGGGTGGGGGGAGGGGGGAGGGATAGCATTAGGAGATATACCTAATGTTAAATGATGAGTTAATGGATGCAGCACACCAACATGGCATATATATACATATGTAACAAACCTGCATGTTGTGTACATGTACCCTAAAACTTAAAGTATAATAAAAAAAAGAGTTCTTAGAAAAGTGATGAGTGTAAAAACTAGATATCCTGAAACACTTTGATCTACTAAAAACTTAGAAATGTTAGATAAAAATATGTCAAAAATCCTATTAAATATATAGGTGTGCACACAAAAGTAAGGGAAATTCTCACATTCCAGAAATGAAAATCAAGCATACTAAAAGAAACAAGACTTTAAAAACAAGGTAATTTAAAAATAAACCATGTAATTAAAAAAACCCTAAGTAACTTGTGAAAATGAAAAGGTAGTAATTACAATGAACACCTATATGGAAACATTAAACAGATTAGACAAAGCTTCAGAAAGAATTGGTGAACTGAGGGATAGAACTGAAGAAATTACCTAGAAATCAACACCAATAAACAAGATTACAACCATGACATTAAGAGAGAGAGAAAAAAGGAAAGGTTTCAAATATGGCTAATAAGAGTTATAGAAAAGGGGACGAGAGAATGAGGAAGAGGCAATATTCAAAGTAAATTACTAAAGTTTTACAAAATTGATGAAAGACCTGATTTCTCAGATTTTGGAAGTAAAATGAATTCTAATCAGGGAAAATTAGCATGAAATCTTACCACAAAGTGAAACTCCAGAACCCAACAAGTACAAGGAGAACAACAAAGGGAAGTTAGCCATATAATATTAAAAGAAATATAATATTTTAGTAAAGAAAACAATATAGTACATATTTGTGAATAAACAGAGCAAAGTGCAGTCCATAGATTGACCCAAATACTTAGTGATTTTAGTGCTAATAAAGGTGCCATCTCTGATGAATAGAGTGATGATATACTTTTAAAAAATGCTGTCTGTTAAAGGAATGGAACAAATGACATATTTTTATTTGCATTTAAAAAGTTAATAGGCAGTTATAACAAATGTACCACTCTGGTGAGGGATGTTGACAGTGGGGAAAGCTGTGTATATGTAGGGGTGGGGACATATGGGACTCCCTACATTCTGCTCAATTTTACTGAGAACCTAAAACTGCTCTAAAAATAAAGTGCATTTAAAAGAGAAGGGTAAAGTGGTAGGGAAATGAGAAATTATAAAGTGTTCACTTGTATGGGGGAGCTGTGAGTGATGTGGAAATATAAGGGATGAGTTGGGTGTAAAATCTCTATGTATTTTTTTATGTCATATATTTTTAACTAGGTAAGTGTATTACTTATTCTAAAAATTAAATGATAAAAGCTGTTATTGCATTATTTAAATATATAAAAATAAACTTTAAGGCAAAAAAATTAATGAGGATGAAGGGGGCCACCATATTATGAAAAAGGTGTAATTCACTAGGAATGTAAAAGTTTCAAATGCATATTCACTTAGTGTAGGTGAGTCGTAGAAATCTATTATTGACTAAATTTGGAAGAGTATTTTACAAATTTTAACATATTTTTGTCCTTAAAAGATCAATTCCAAAAAAATCTCAAAAGTATAATTTGAAAAAAAAATCCATTGGCCTGAGTGTCATACACGTTCTTTTCAAGCACACAAAACTATAGAAATTATTTAAATGAGGCCATAAAGTAGGCTCAATAAATTTAAACAAATTGTCATACAGATGACTTTCTCTGCAAACAGTGCAATTAAACAAGAAATCAATGACAAAAATTAAACTTAGAAAATAGAAATATATATATCTTCTAAATAACTATAACAAGAAGTTATTCATTATACAAATTATAAAATGCAGTAAAAATATTTAAAATTATGTATATTTACACTTGTGAGATTTGGTCTAAATGATACTAGAGAAAATTCATAGTTGTGAATATTTATATTAAAAGCAGAAGGGTACTTAGGTTTTCATTTTTCTAGGTTCTCAGTTATGCTTACCTCATTAATTGTCAGCCTAAGAAGGCAAAAGAAATAGTAAAGGGCAGAAGTGAATGAAACAGAAAGCAAGACTATTAAACAGAGTAACGGCAAGGCCAAAAAGCCGTATTATTCACTTATAAAATACTTTTCCATGACTAGCTAAAGAAGGAATCAGCCACTATTTCACCTAATATAATTCATACAACCTTGATACCAAAATTGGATATGGATTATCTAATTATAAGGAAAATTTATGGTCAATCTCCCCTATGAACATGAGTCTATCAGTTACTTTTTTAAAAGTATACAGCATAACCAAATTGAGGGTAGTCATAGAATGTAAAGGTGGTTTAACATCAGGACAACATTTCATCTATTTATTAACAAAGGAGAATAGCTATATAATTATGATGTGTGCAAAAAATTTTCATAAAATTCAGTATCATTTGTCATAAAAATTTTTAGCAAACCACAAATAGAAAATAATTTATTAAATCTGGTAACATATGTCTACTGAAAACTTTCCACAGTCCTATTTAGTAATGAAATGTTAGAAGCATCCCCTTTGAAAAACTAACAATTAACAAAAGCCTGCTTTCACCACCCCTGTTCGACATCCTATTGGGTAATATTTTGGCATTTATGAAACACTCCACTTAAAGCTAGCAAAATTGTTTTCAAGTGCATATGCAGCATTCTCCAAAATGTATTATGAGTTGGGCTGTAAAATATAAAACAAGTCTCAGTAAATTTAAAAACTAATAAATCAAACAGAGTGTATTATCTGACCACACAGAATTAAATTTGAATGAAAGAGGTTTGAGAAATTGCAAGGTATTTGGAAGTAAAGAACCTAACTAATCCCTGAGTCAAAAAAGAAATCATAAAGAACATTAGACGTTAGTTAGAACTGAACGAAAACAAAACCACAGCATAGACTACTTACTGAATGCTTATGCATTACTGATGGAATGTAGAATCCTGCAGCCATGTTCCAAAAGGATTTCCTAATTTCTTAAAAAGTATTACCATACTTAGGAATGTATCCAAAAGAAGTGATAGCATGTTCATAGCCAGACTTCGCATGAATGTTCTTAGTACTATTATTACTATTATTATTATTTTGAGATGGAGTCTCACTCTATTACCCAGGCTGGAGTATAGTGGCACGATCTCCGCTCACTGAAACCTCTGCTTCCCATGTTCAAGCGATTCTTCTGCCTAAGCCTCCCACGTAGCCGGGACTACAGGTGCGTGCCACCATGCCCAGCTAATTTTTTTGTATATTTAGTGGAGATGGGGTTTCACTATGTTGGTCAGGCTGGTCTCAAACTCCTGACCTCAGATGATCTGCCCACCCCAGCCTCCCAAAGTGCTGGGATTACAGGCGTGAGCCACTGTGCCCAGCCAGTACTGTTATTAATAGTAGCTCCAAACTAGAAACAATCCAAAAGTCAATCAGCTGATGAATGGACAAACAAAATGTTTTATGTCTATACAATGGAATACTATTGTGCAATTAAAAGGGAACAAACTACTGATGCATACTATGACATAATGAGTCCTAAAACTATTATGCTAAGTGAAAGAAGCCAGATGCAAAAACTATACACTATATGCTTCTGTTTATATGAAATGTCCAGAATGCAAATAAGTGGTTAAATGGGGCTAGCAATGGGAGTGGGAATTAACTGCCAGTGGGCACAGGGAACTGTTGAGGATGATAAAAATGACCTATAACTGTATTGTAATGATAGTGGCATGACTCTATATAATTTTTAAATGAATTGTTCATTTGCAAAGTGTGTGAATTTTGTGGTATGTGTATTATAGTTCAGTAAAGCTAGTAAAAATGTGAAAAACAAAATTTAAAACTCTTTGAAAGTGCAGGATAATAGTAGTATCACCTTGGATTAAGGAAGGATTTCTAAAACAATAAATACACATAAATCATACAGCAAAAAGATAAATTTGACCATTAGAATAAAAAGTACTTTAAAAGTTACCATAAAAAGTGAAAAGACAAGGCACAAAGTGAAAGAAGATATTTGCAGTTTATCTAGGATACAGTGGATTTGTATCCTAAACATATGAAAAAAATCGTGCAAATAAATTAGAAAAAGAAAATCTGTTAGGATCATGAAGAATATAAACAGACAATTCACTGAAGAGGAAACTTGAGTTAGCAGTAAACATATGGGTAATATACTCAACTTCAGTAGTAATCAAGAAAGTGCAAATAAAACATGCATTTAATGCTCATCGGGATGGTAAAATTTAAAACTGTTGACAGTATCAAGTGTTGACAAAGGATGTACATCAGTGGTAACTCTCCAATCACTGGTGGAATTATATACTGGTACAATCACATTGAAGAACAATTTACAATTTTTGAAAAGGATAAAGATACTTATACTCTATGACTAAGGAACTCTCTCCTTGACATAGAGAAAGTCTCATGTGTGTGAACAGTGTTCAATATAACATTGCTAATATTAAAAGTTGGAAACAACATAGAACAGGAGAACAGATAAATAAACTAAGGTATATTCATACATTTGGATATATTCAGAACTGAAAATGAATGATGTAAAGTTACCTTGCACAAATCAAATATAAAGCAGTAAAGCAAGTTGCAGAAGGATACATAATAATGATGCAATTTATTTCAATTTCAAAAATATGTGAAGACAAAATTGTAAATTGCGTATGAATAGATATTCGTCTAATTAAAAGTATAAAGACGTACATGGGAATAAAAAACAAAATTTATGATTATTGGTTATCCCGAAGTAGAGTGTGAAGAATGGGATGATGGACAGGTATCCAGAAATACTTACTAAGTTGGTGGTGGCTACATGAATATTTATTATGTTTAAAAAAAAAACTGAGTAAAGAAACTTATAGCAAACAAAAGTAAAGCAGAAATTTGTTATCACTGTAAAAATCAGATGGGATTTGAAAGCCTAAAACACGATGAGTTGAACCTGAGGTTAAAAGTTCAAAAGAGAATGTGGAAGGACATTCTGTATTTTGAAAGGAACAATTTAAGTAGATGGTGTTAAGTTCATAAACCTGAAAACATCAAATAGCAATGTCAAAAATATAAAACAAAATTCATTTGAGATGCAAAAGAACTTGATAAAATATACTAATGGTAGAGATGACATATCTCTCTCAGAATGGGACCAATTGATAATACATACAGATATAGAGAAATTGAGTAATAGATTCATAAAACTTGGCTCAACAGATATATGTTCAATCTTACATATTTTGAGGATATACTTCATGGCTAAAGAAGATGTACAAAAAAAAAAAAAAAGGCGGGTCATGTCCTGGGCCATCAAATGAACAAAGCAGGCAGAGTAGACATTTTATTGGACACTGCTTCCTGACCATAATGTGATAAAATTGGAAATAAAAAAGAAATTATGCAAAAATATCTTACCTACTTAGAAATTAAGAAGCAGTGTGAAGATATCCTTTAGATAATAGAAGAAAATAAAAGAAAAATTAGAAATTATCTAAAATTTTCTGTACTTCATAGCAAAAACTCTTATCAGAAATAAATACCTCCATTACTGAAAAATAAAGATTAAAAGAAGAACTTTGTACTTATATTACAACATTAATTAAAGTACAATAAAGTAAAATAGGAAGTACAAATTAGTAAGGGTGGAGGCTAACATGAAGAAACTAGAAAAATAAAAACTGTTGGAACTGTTGAAAGGATCACTAACTACAAAGCTGATGTTTTTAAGGAACCAACAAAATGAATCAAACTTTCCCATACCTCATTGAGATAAAATAGAGAGAAGCTTTTGAATAAGGAAAGCCTTTTCAAATTATAGGACAGATTATAATAATTATAAGAAAAATATAGTACATTATGATGACATATAAGAGGCCCACTTCTAATTCTAGGTAATATCATTTTCTATATATTTTGTGTGTTCATTCATTCGGTTTTTCCCACATATACATAGTACTTTTCCATCAATTAAAAAATGGGAAGGGTAATATCCAGTCATTAATAAATAAAATAAAACTACAGGAGCACAAAACATGCCCTGTTTTGCTTCACTAGTAATCACCAACAAACCTATCATATGCTCCCTTAATGCAGAACTGTGTTTTGATATAGTTTCCGTGTAAACATTGGTGCATATAGCATTGAGTTTCTATACCTTATCCTCCATTCTAGCCTCAAAATAAAATGCTGGGGAGATGTAGGTTAAAATCTGAAATAATATTACAACTGTCCTGACAGATTGAAGAAGATCAGAAAGTATAATAATATCTACTAGTTGAGTAACTAATGCTTCTTACTACAGAATAATATATACAATGATAGCCAAAGGAAATTGGAAATGTAAATACAATTATAAATTGCTTACTGAAAACCATTAAAAAATTAAAAATGCAGTAAATGGAGAGCTATGCTGTGTACATTAATGGGAAGACTCAATTATATAAAGATAAAATTGTAATAAATCAATTTGTAAACATAATGTCATTCTGGTAAAAAATATAATTTTTATTTAAAGGTTAAAAAACTCTTCAAAAGCTAACTCAGATGAACAAATAAGTAAAAATGTCAATAGAAGTTTGAAGAATAAGAATAATGAGTATTTATTGTAATAAGTCTAGTAGACTTTACATCAAGGAATAAACTTGAAGGGGTGTAGAATAGAAAGCACAGAAACACATCCTGATATACATGTATATCTATATATATGTATGTTTGGATACTAGAAACATAATTAAAATATGAATTATTCAATAATTGGCAGTGGGAAATTATTTAATTTCTGGATTGAAGGTGGAGAAGAAGGCTTCAAACCATATCACCACACCCAGCCCCCTCCCCCCTCAAAAAAAGAAAACCAAAACCACAAACATTTTACAAAGAATAAACATTTGGAATTGTGGACTTCCAGATCAAGTTGATAAAGAGAGATGAAAGAATTTCCCTTGTCCCAACCTAATGAAATAAACATTATATAGTAAAATAGAGACTCTCCCCCTCCAAAACAACAAATTCAAATGTAACCAGACAAGGAAAGCAGCATCACATAAAGCAATGCATGCACAATATTGACAGCGAAAAAAAAGAACCCAGAGATTCTGGAGTGACTTCGTAAGTATCCTTCCCTCATTTCTATCCCTGCAAAGCCAACGGAATTCCTAGATTTGTCCCTTAATAATCCCCACATTAGAGTGATAGGAATTGATTAGGTATACCTGGTTTTTCTTCTTTAGGACTTTTGGTGAGTGAAAATAGTTCTTTTTTGAAACAAGGAGAATGAACTGAGATTGATGTTCTGTGATGAAAATGGGATTCTAAGTTTTTGTGTTAACTTATCACACTGAGGGATCAAGTCAAGGCCTGAAACAATTTCCTTTTGGAAATGAGATATAGTCCCTTAAGTAATGTATGGAAAAAGCACACCATCTTCTAGGAAAATTTGACAAAGAATGATAACACTAAGACATATAGTATTTAAATAAAAGTTTAGTGATTAAAAAAAAAGAGTTCCTAAAAAGAAAATGGAAAACCTAGGCAAAAAAGAAGTACTTTCAAATGGTTAAACATTTGGCTGGCCTCAGACTTCTCCCAGTTGAATTCAGTGCCAAAAGAAATAATGCAGTGTCTGCAAGTTCTGAAAGAAGGTGTGACCCGAGAATATTATATCCTGTCAGATTGTTAAGTATGTAGACATCAGGTCAGAATTCAGAAGACAGACTTCTTCATCTCCTCTTGAATGGCATCCCCAGTCAATTGAGAGCTGAGTCAAAAGAAAAACCACAAATGGTAAAGACAAGGTCAAGGAAGTGAATTCATTTGAAGTAGACGAAGACCCAACAATTCATACATAACAGCAGTGTTACAATGAAAATAATTTAAGTATTTTAAACCTTGATGTTCAAATAGCAATATAGCTCACAAAAATTAGATGACATAAAGTGTGAGGATGGTAATTATCTGTCTTTAATATGAAAGAGTAAATTGATACTTTCTAAAATTGAAATGTTTAGTTAATTAATTATGTAACACTTTGTTGTTTTATTCATAATTATTTTTTAAGCCTCATAGAGATTTTTAGTTAGAAAAAAGCCCTTTGGCCAGGCGCGGTGGCTCATGCCTGCAATCCCAGCACTTTGGGAGGCTAGATGGGTGGATCCCTTGGTCAGGAGATCGAGACCATCCCGGCTAACACGGTGAAACCCCGTCTCTACTAAAAATACAAACAATTAGCTGGGTGTGGTGGCGGGCGCCTGTAATCCCAGCTACTGGGGAGACTGAGGCAGGAGAATGGCCTGAACGCAGGAGGCGGAGCTTGCAGTAAGCCAAGATCACGCCACTGCACTCCAGCCTGGGCGACTGAGCAACACACAGTCTCCAAAAAAAAAAAAAAAGCCCTTCATGTGGTAAAGAAAGTCATCTGAAGTTTAAAAACTTTTTTTATTGTTTCATGTCCTTTTCTTTCTTTTCTGTTAAATGTGAGTAAAATTACATTTGATGCTTTTTATTTAAAATAAAATTTAGTATGAGTTTCTTCTATCCTTCTTTATTCCCTCTTTCTTCCCTTCTCCTTTATTACCTTCTCTTACTCTCCATAAAAAGATATCTAATGTTTATTGTTATTTATTGTGTTACTTTTGGGTAGTAGAATTTTAAGTCTTGTACTTTCTGTTTCCCTACAGTTTATGAATTTCTATGTTGTATATGATTTAACACAACCAATTAAATAATTATGAAAAATGAGTTAAAATAAAAATCATTTAAAAATGCTATAGTAGAAAGAATGAGTATTAAGTATAAATGAAGAAATGACAGGATCAAAACTTTATAGATAGATTTTATTCAAGAAAATTAAAAAAAAAACCTTTGATGCCACAAAATCCCTTGAAATTCAGAAAGTGGAAAATATTTGTAAATGAGTTGACAAAGGAATAATTTTCCTGATATTATTAGGGATCTCATAATTAGTAGAAAAAAGATGAACACACAGAAGGAAAAAATGGGTCACAGGACAGCATCAGGAACTTCTTGGAAGTAGTATAAATGGTTAGAAACTTTCAATTGATCAGCAATTCTTGTCAATGAAAATAAGATCTACTTTTTACATACCAAATTGACTATTTTTCTGATGATTATAATACATAGGGTTGGTAAAATGCATTTATACCTTAATAGTAGAAATATAAATGTACATATTTTTGGAGGTCAGTTCAGCAAAGTCTCATAAAAATTAAAATATAAAAGCTTTTAACCCAATCATTTCAGTTTTTATCCTAAGGAAATAACCATGGTTATGCCCAAAGATGCGTCTAAAGGAAAAGTTTATTTATGGTAGAAAAAAATTGGAAATTACATAAATGGCTAACATTAGTTAATGGATAAAACAATTACGCTACTTTTTTTTTTTTTTTTTCGAGACGGAGTTTTGCTCTGTCGCCCAGCTTGGAGTGCAATGATGCAATCTCCACCCACTGCAACCTACACCTCCCATGTTCAAGTGATTCTCCTGCCTCGGCCTCCAGAGTAGCTGGGATTACAGGTGCCTGTCACCATGCCCGGCTAATTTTTGTGTTTCTAGTAGAGACAGGATTTCACCATGTTGGCCAGGCTGGTCTTGAACTCCTGACCTCAAGTGATCCTCCCACCTCAGCCTCCCAAAGTGCTAGAATTACAGGTGTGAGCCACTGCGCTCTGCCAATTATGCTCCATTTTTCTTATCAGTTATATTTTATGACACTGAAAAATACACAATATATTGTTGACTTAAACAAACTATAAATTACCTTATATAGAACAGTTTCCATTGTATTCCTCTCATCCTGTCATTTATATCTGTGTGTCATATATGGATTTATATGCATAGTAATTAATCTGTATATAAAATGATATTTATAATGATTATGTCTGGGTTACAGAATTATGGGGTTTCTTTTCTTTCTTTATTGTTTTCTTTACTGTTTTCATATATACTCTGAATTTGTTACAAGAAATATCTTTTTTTTTTTTTTTGAGACAGAGCCTAACTCTGTGGCCCAGGCTGGAGTGCAGTGATGCAATCTCAGCTCACTGCAACCTCCGCCTCCCAGGCTCAAGTGACTCTCCCGCCTCAGCCTCCCAAGTAGCTGGGACTATAGGTGCATGCCACCACACCCAGCTAATTTTTGTATTTTTAGTATAGACGGGGTTTCACCATGTTGGCCATGCTGGTCTTGAACTCCTGACCTCAAGTGATCTGCCTGCCTCGGCCTCCCAAAGTGTTGGGATTACAGGCATGAGCCACCACACCCAGCAATAAGAAGTATCTTTGGCCACCCCACAAAAAGATTGTTTTGTGAAGAAATAAATTTAAATACATTTCAGTGGAATGTATAGTAAGCTAATACATCTATAATGTGCATGATTACAAGATTCTGTAAAAAAAAAAATAGATTACACTGTCGATCCATGTGGGCAGAAATCCTGTCAAACTCAAGATATAAAGCAAATCAGCACTAAAAACTGAGGTCTCTAGATCTTAAAGGTAATTATGATGTTAGTTTTTCCAGTAAATGTCCCACTGAAGCCTTTCCTGAACTAAACCCACAGAGCTAGGTCTTTCATTAGAAGTCCTATAAGGAACAAAATCATGTGATGTACAGGGCCAGTGCACCATTTCCTGCTTAAGATGATGGATGGCATTTTTTTTTTTTAATCTCTTGACTGCTGTGCAACAAAATGTACTGGTAAGTATTGTTTTAAAGCAAACTACAGGAGGAAGTTGACTCATCTCTACTGTGGTGTATGCACAGCATCTTCAAGTTTCCCCCGAACCTAGAATTAAGCATCTGTATAAATGTTTGCATTGGAGGAGATAATCAAGAGGGCATGGATTTCTTCAGTAGCTGAAGTAGTAGTGGCACAGTTAAGAGAATATTCTAAATTTCAGATAGCCTACTTAATTAATTAGTTCACTTTTTTGAGACCAGGTCTCACTCTGTTGCTCAGGCTAGAGTGCAGTGGCACAAGCTCACTGCAGCCTTGATCTCCAGGAATCAGGTCATTCTCCCCTTCTTGAGTAACTGGGGACTACAGGAGCCTGCCACTATGCCCAGCTAATTTTTTTTTTTTTTTAAGTAGAGATGAAGTCTTGCTGTGTTGCCCAGGCTTATCTCGAACTCATGAGTTCAAATGAGCCTCCTGCCTTGGCCTCCCAAACTGCTGGGATTCCAGGCATGAGGCACTGAGCTGGCCTTTAGATAGACTAATTTAGACATATGTTTACCAGCTCCTTGTAGCAGAGATCTATTTCAAGGCCAATGCTTTGTCATTTGTTCTTTCCTGATTGGGAGCAAAGGAACACTTAAGGCCTCCTTTTCTTGGGCGAGGCTTGAGTTGGAAGAGATTTAAACCTTCCCTTCCATAGTCCCATAATACTCATTAGCCCTGTATTTTTTTTTAAATAGCCATTTGACCTTTTTCAGTCATATTTAAGTGTTTTGCAAACACAGCTGCAGAACAGATGCCCTACCTTCCTTTTGAGTTTAGGTCATTTTGCTTTTTCCTTCCCTGGACTGAGGCAGATAGGGTGAGGGGATCAACAATCCTGTGTCTTTTGTTATGGAGTGTGGCTCTTGGAGGCTAATGTTAGAAGAGACCTTTTGCAGATGAATGGTACCGACATAAATGGTTCATTTGATTTCTGTATTAATTATGGTAACAGTAGCTGCCATAACTGATAAATAATGAAATTCTAGTCACTTACCAGGCTAGTAGTTTATTTCATGTTCACTTAAAATCCAAATAGGTTTTCCCAAGCAGTTGATTATCTTACAGTGATTTAGAGACCCAGGCAGCTTCTCCTACCTTGTAGCTCCATTGTCTTCCTTCTGTGGATTCTGTGTTGCTGGCTTGGGGAAAGAGCATGGAAAATGTGCATGAGTGCTTTTCCTGTGGGTCAGGACTAAAAATAATCTACAGCTTTTCTCTTCACATTTTATTGGCTAGAACTCAGTTAAATAGTCACACTTAGCTATAAGAGAGGCTGGAAATGTAATACAGATGTGGACCCAGGAAGAAAGGAACCAGAGTTTAGTGATTACTTTGTCAGGCTGTGTCACAGTTGCCAATCCAGAGAACAATAGAAAATTGAAGAAATGAAATACTGAGAGTTGGGAGAGAAGATGATCCATATTTTGAATTCTTTTTTTGTTTTTTTTTTTTCTTGAGATGGAGTCTCACTCTGTTGCCCAGGCTGGAGTGCAGTGGCTCGATCTCGGCTCACTGCAACCTCCACCTCCCAGGTTTAAGCGATTCTTCTGCCTCAGCCTCCTGAGTAGCTGGGACTACAGGCATGTGCCACCACGCCCAGCTAATTTTTGTATTTTTAGTAGAGATGGGGTTTCACCACATTGGCCAGGCTTGTCTCGAACTTCTGACCTCGTAATCCACCTACCTCAGCCTCTGAAAGTGCTGGGATTACAGGCGTGAGCCACTGTTCCCAGCCCAGATCTTGAATTCTAAGGAAGTGACACAAATGAGAGGCCTGTAGTAATTCTTGAGCTAGAGCTAAGAGTTCCAGGAGGCCTTTAATGGAACCTTCTATCCTAAGTATGGGTGTGGGAGGGACACAATTAAATCAGGCAACATTAAGTAGAAAGATATTTTTTAAATCCATTGGTAGACCACAAATACAAGCAATGATGAACTCTCTTTAATTATGCAGAATTATTTTGTTTTATGACACCAAAATTAAGCTAGAGTATTTATTTTTAACCGTAGTTTTAGTTCTTGATATTAAGGTTTGTTACAGTCTATGTTATAAACTTTGAATTTGTACAGGCATGATTTAAAAATTATGTGGTCTCTATGTTAGGGGAAACCAATAATTTTAACCCAATAAAATAACTTCAAAATAGTTATTTGAAATTTGAAAATAATAACAATGACATGTATGTAATATTCCATAATTTGTACATTTCACATTTTAGTTCACACAGATATTTCATTTGAAAAGTTTTTAACTAATAGTCTTGGAACTTTAGGACACAGTTGTGTTACAAACTGTTGTTTCTATAGATGGAAGTTCATGAAAATAATTACTTGTATTATTCTGTATCTGCTTATAAATTGTTCTCTCTTATCTAAAAGTCATGTGATCGGAGAATCCAATGTGTTTCATGGTGTTTTATTTTTCCTCCTTCTCTCCAGGAGAAAAGTTGAAATTATGCACACCCATAGTCTTTTCACTCTTCTTGGAGAAAGGCTGATGTTGCATACAAACACTGTGACTGTCACCACATACAACACACTTTATGAGGTAAAAATAAAAAATGCGTGATGAAAGTTTTAAGTGTATACAGTGGAAACCCTCTTAATCTATGCAATTGAGATGAGTAGTTGGTCTGTTAATCTAAAAGCTAATTAAACCACAAAATGGTTTAATGGTAAAAAATGAATATATACCTTATATTTTTATTTTATTTTAAAATATATCCATGTACAATTTTTGCCAATCTCTTTATGTCGATCCAAGAGCTTTTCTTCTTGTATGGGTTGGCTGACTGGCTTCACACAAAGTCTTTCTCACATAAACTACATCCATTATGTAGTATATATTAGTTCTGCTTCCCCATCCCCACCCCTCTGTTTTTATCCTCTCGTTCCTACTCTCTCTCTTTCTGCTTCTATTAGCTATCCACTGCCAGTATTAAGCTGGAGTTGCTACTGGGATAAATTTCAGTAAGAATTATTTGTAAAAATGATATCTGGAAGCATCTTTGGATCTCATCATTTCAATTTAGAGGTTCCTTTTTTATCACTTCCAACAAATGGAACAGTTTTGGGTTCAGCATTTTCTAGGAAATATGTATACTACCTCACAGAGTGGCTACTTTCATTTTTAAATGCTAGTAAAATGTTAGTAATGTCCCCTTACATTAACCTTAACTCTGCTTTCCTATAACTGATCTTCAGTGGTCCCAGTTCTTTTTCTCTAGCACAAGAGCTAACTGCCAGCATCCATTTTTGTATGGCTGTAAGTTAAGGAAGCTTTTTATATTTCTAAATGGTTGAAAATAATCAAAAAAAGAATAATATATGAGTTGTAAAATGTATAGGATTTTCAAATTTCAGCAAACACAGTCACACTCATTTGTTTAGCTGTTGCCTGTAGCTGCTTTTGTGCCACGACCACAGAGTTAAAGAATTGTAACAAGAATATTTGTTATGCTCTCCTCACCTTGCACTGTTGCTTGGCAAACTAGAAATTACGGTGATGTAATACCTCAACAGTGTTTCATGTACCACTTGTATTGCCAAACCTAAGTTTTCTGCTTTTAAATACCAGTGCATACCCATCATGTCAAAACAAGAAAAGAAAAGTGGATTTTTAATCTCACACTTTGAAATACAGCAGAGTGTAGATTATTTTGTTATAGATTTAGATGGCAAGGCCTTGCGTCTGTTATACAAGGGCATTATAATCATGCTAAGAGAAAACTTACAGGTACTACTAAATATCCATAATATTATTCCTAACTCAGAAGAGCAGTGGTCAGAAAACATTAAACAGAATATCTCATCATTGTAGATTTCTTTATAAAAATGTTTTAAAAATAAAAATGAGAGGCATTGAGAAAGGGAGATGCTAAGCTTCTGAATGGAATTGTACTATAATTTTGAATTAACCTGTAATCTCAGCTACTTGCGGGGCTGAGGCAGGAGGACTGCTTGATCCCAGGAGGTCGGCTAGATCCCAGGAGGTCAAGGCTGCACTGAGCTGAGATTGCACCACTGCACTCCAGCCTGAGTGACAAAGTGAGACCCTGTCCCCTTCAGAAAAAAAACAAAAAACAAAAAAAAAAACAAATTTACACTTCTCTAATACTGTTTCTTTTCATGTAAGCCATGGAACAGATCAAGTCAATTGCAGATTTTGCACAGTCCTCAAACAGGATAGGTTTTACATTTTTAAATGATGGGGGAAAAAGAGTATTTTGGGATGTGTTCAATTATATGAAATTCAAATTTCGGTCTCTGCAAATAAAAGTTTTTGTTTCTTTGGGTTCTTTTAAGGAAAAGTACAGAGAGTTATTGCAAAGAGAAAAGTACACACTCAGGAAAGGGGAGTGTGGGTATACTTAAGAGAGAGTTGCATGCAAGGGTTTTTGGGGCTGCTACCTTTATGAGTTTCTTCTAACCAAGGGATGGATGGAATATTCATAAAGATTACTGTAAAAGGGTAGATATTTCTCAGAACTGTGATGCTATCTAGTTTTACTCCAAATATGGGTGTTCCTGGAACCATTATGGTGCTGGTGAATGTGTGATTTAGTATGTCAGTGAGTGTATAATGAGGTCCTAGGTGAACCTCCATCAAATCCAGTGCCATACTGGGTGCAGTTAGCCTTAGCTATCTTGGCTCTCATCCTGGCTTTTCAGGGTCTTATCAACCCCTAGTTTCTGAAGCTATTTCAACAGTTTCCTTTTGCTAGTCATGCGAAACTGCTGCCTGGAGTTTTTTGTTCTCCTGCAACCACCCTTATTATTCCTGTTTCATTTCCCCTTCCCCTTCAGAGATTTCCATCTCTTATTCTTATGGGTTGATGAGGGAGAAGGTCGGTCTTCTTTATCTACTTCCTGCTGATTAGAGATGTTGGCCCTGCCTGGCAAGGGTATGGAAATCTTTGGCTGCCTGGCCTGAGAGTTCTAAGGGTGAGTCATCAGGAGACTCTGAATCCAAGGCAGGGATTGGAATCATTGCATGACCATCATTTTGACATGGAACTGTTGTAATGTAAAAGACACAAAATTTACAAGGAGGTTAAACAAGTAAGGACAAAGATTCATAGTAATAAGAGAGCTATTAAAGGTCAAAGGAAGGAACCATGTCACAGTTGGTAGGTATCCTTTGATGGAGTCCCAGATGGTTTGAGCAGTGGGATTATATTGAAATTATGTAGCCAGGTAGCCTGTTAGTAAATCTTTTGAACTTTCAGTTCAATTAATCCTGAGTTGTTAATATAAGAACAACAGGTGTGGTTTATTACTGTGCAAACCCCTCTTTGTTCAGCCAGAACATAAAGCCTCTTGTTGTTTCCTTGACCATTCAAGCAGTTCATGCTTTGGCCCTGTTAGAGCTTCATACAGTAGCTTAGCAATGAGCCTAAATCCTGGGATCAAAATCTTGCAAATTCCTGTCATACCCAGGAAAGTTTTGAGTTGCTTCTTCGGTTGTAGAGGCCTGACCTTTAAGATAGCTTCCTTTTGTTCGATGGACATGGTGTAGTTTCCTGGGCTTAGGATGTACCCCAGATATTTTACTTCCAGTTTAGAAGTCTGGGCCTTGGGTGGAGAGACTGGATACCCTTTCTCCCAGGAAGTTTAGAACTTGAATAACATTCTTATCTGAGGCCTCTTTAGTGGGTCTGCATACAAGGATGTCATCCACATATTGGCATGTGGCTTCCCTTTCTGGCTCTAGTTCCCTTAATTCTCTTGCCAAGGCATTTCTGAACAAGTGATGGCTATCCCTAAAGCCCCAAGGCAGTACAACCCAGGTATACTGCCAGGAAATACTATTTTCAGGATTAGTTCACTCAAAAGCAAACAAATAGTGATAGTCAAGGCATAAAGGGATACAAAAGAAAGCATCCTTAAGATCTAATATCATTAACCAATTGGTGTCTTCTGATATTTGGGTAAATATGGTAGAAGGATTTGGCACTTTAGGATGTAAGGGAATTACAGCCTCATTAATGGTTCATAAGCCTTGAACTAGACAATATTCTTCATTTTGTTTTTGGACAGGGAGGACAGGACTATTACAAAGAGACTGACATGGAACTAGGAGGCCATGTTTTAAAAACTTCTTAATTACAGGTTAGAGTCCTCACCTGGCTTCTTGTTTGAGGAGATATCGATGCTTATGTGGGAAATTATTTTTGTCTTTTAAAGAGATGATCACTAGCTGACCATGTATTACTTTGCCAGGAGTTTCTTGGTCTCATACTTGTGGTTCCATTTCCAGATCTTACTTTGGAAGGAATCTTCTGTTTGTCTGATACTGGTATCGAAAAAACAAGCATTGCCAATACTTGAAAGAAATGTTTCCCAGGGCCTGATAAACGTAAAGTGACTCTAACTGTGGCCAGGAAATCCCATTCCAATAAAGAAATGGGACATAGAGTTTTGTAGCCTGCAGCTCAGGGGTAAGGTAAAGCGTTTTGATTTTGGAGTGTCATCAACATCCATGACAATGCAGTTATTGGAAGATAAGGTCCAAGAGTGGCCTTTAGGACAGAGTAACTTGCCCCTGTATCAGTTAAGGAATTAATATTATTTCCTGCCATGTCGAGTCACCCAAAGCTCCTTAGTTGTGATGACCATGCTTTTGTGGGAGCCGCCAGGAATGTTGGGTCCCTTCAGTCCTCAGTTATAACCATTATGGCCTCAAGTTTCCTTCTCTCCCTTTGGAGCTGAGGGCATTCCCTTTTCCAGTGGCCCTCCTGCTTGTAGTGAGGACAGGGTCTGGTTGGGCTCCCTTGGCTGGGACAGGTATTACGCCTGTGTCACAGCTCCCCACACTTGAAGCAGCAACCATTACCTTTAAGTTTTCTGGTAGGTCTGCTTGGTCCATGGGTGAAGCATCCCTCTGGGTGACCCTGAGGTTGCAGGATGCTGCTTATAGTGACTGCTATCATTTGGGCCTGCTGCTTTCTCATTGTTTGCCATGCTAGGTCCTTTCAGCATATTCAGCCCTATCTCTATTATTGAATACCACAAAAGCCACATCAAGCATTTGATTAATAGGCATTTGGGATCCCAAAGCCAATTTCTGTGGTTTTCTTCTGATGTCAGGTGCTGACTGGCTAATAAAGTGTGTCCCGAGTAAAGTTTGGCAAGCATCAGTATGGGGGTCAATGTTAGTATATTTTCTTAGGGCCTCCACAAGGCATCTCTGGAACAAAGCTGGGTTTTCATCCTTTCTTTATTTCCCTTATTTTATCATAGTCCACAGGCTTGGTGTTACATTTTTTCATTCACTTCACTAAACAAGTCACCATATGATTTCTTTTTCTTAGATCAACTTGGCCCTGTTGATAGTTCCAGTTAGGGTCATTGTTAGGCACAGATGTGGCCCCCATACCATATTCTTCAGAGTCCCCAGATGACAGATTGTTAGCATAAGCCTGGGCCTCTGCCCAAATATGCTGCTTTTCTTCAGGAGTGCAACACATGGACAAGATATTATGAATATCTCCCCAAGTTCACTCAAATGAGAGTGAGAAAGCCCAGAATTCCTTCATGAATTTAGTTGAAAATCAAAGGTACATGCACCTGATGAATGATCCCAGCATCCCCATTGGCTACCTCCCTAAGTGGACATAACTTAGAATGGTCCCTTAGGAGGGTAGGAAACACCACTGCAGGTGACCCCAGCAGGGCTCAGTTCCCTTGGTAGGGAAGGTTATATAGGATGTTAAGGAGGCAGACTAGTAGGAGTCTGGGTGCTGGAGACAGTGGAACTAGGAGAAGACTGAGGAGTTAAAGGTGGAGCTGGGTAAGAGGGAGAAGCAGTGGGTGCCAGACTGTGTCTGGGTCAGGAGGTGAGGGAAGGCTCTGGATTAGTTATTTGATATTTCCTAATTCCAACTAATTAGTTGTTTGATATTTTCCAAAAGGGGATCATTTAGGATATCTGGTTCCCCATTTGATTCCCTTAAGGAAAGGGTATGAGGATAACAGGCGGGAATTCCTACAAAGCTCAGGGTTTTGATAAAGAGCTATGAAGGCCTGTACATACAATATTTGAGTCCATTTCTTCTGATGTTCACAAAAAACGATCTGATTACAAGATGGTATTAAAATTTAGGGTCCTGTTCTTTGGCTGTTGCACCCCATTTTCTGAAAGAGAGTTACCCTTGGCTTTGACTTGTTCTTGGGACAACCAACTGCCAGTGATTCTAAAATGAGGCTGATGATGCTCCAGGCTGGCTCATCATAAAGATAATACTGGTGGGCTTGGCGAGGTTTCCAAACACTGGTGGGACCTTGACCCCAGCTGGTGTTTGGGCTCTTGATAATAGGAGTTCAAAGATGAGTCACAAAATAGTGATAGCATGGAGATTTCTTGCAAAGAGAAAAGTACAAACTCAAGAAAGGGGAGTGTGGGTGTACTCAAGAGAAAGAGTTGCATGCAAGGGGGTTTAAGGCTGCTTCCTTTATGCACAAATAAAGTTTTATAGAACATAACTCATTAAGTAAAGTCCATTGGTCACTTGACACTACAGAGTTGAGTAGTTGTAATGGAGATTATATGATCCACAAATCTTAAAATACTATCTGATCTTATCTATAAAAAGTTTGCTGACCACTGCTCTACAGCAGCACAGAGAAATTTAACTCCCCTCTGTTGTTCTTTTTATTACAAGCTGTATTATAGTCTTCTGTCAGAATTAATATTCATCATTGCAAAAATTTGGAAAATGTAGAAAAGCACCAAAATAAAATTTAGCAAATACTGATTAATACTTAAGAATATATATATATATTTCTCAACTCATACACATATGCACACAGAACTTTTATAAAATGTTATCCTAAATATAGTTTTCTTGTCCAGCTTTTTGCACTTATAATTACAAATATATTTATCACAAAATATTTATCTATAGCTGGGAAGGCAAACTTTTCTGGTAAAGGGACAGATAGTAATATTTCAGGCTTTGTGGGCTATGCAGTACCTGTCACAACTACTCAAATCTGTTGTAGCTCAGAAGCAGCCATAGACAGTATGAACCAGACAGGCTGTGTACCAGTAAAACTGTATTACAGAAACAGGTGGCAGGCTAGATTTGGCCCACAGGCCATAGTTTTCTGACCCCTGCTCTATAATATTACTTTTAACTACTTAATTTTTTCTCTATTTGATCAGTAAATTTAAGAGTGGCTGCTCTTTAGATTAGTGAGGAAATCTACTGACTGCTCTGAATTGTTTGTTTCTGAGCTTAATATTCCGACTTTGTGTCAATCATTCCACAAATCACAAGATTAGTAGACTATGCCTTTCTGAACAATGCCTTTTTGAATTATAGTAGTGTTTTAATATTGTTTCAATATTTGGCATGCAGAACTGAATAAGTACTAACACAATGGCTTTTCCCTATGCAGAGTATAATGAGGTCATTTTCTTTCTTTATTCTGATATTGTATTTCCCTCATCATAGTAACTGTTTTTTATTGGGCACTTCTTATGACAAACATGGTAAATTCTTTATGTACATTGTTTCAGATCTTATAACTACCCTATGATAATGGTATTTTTTTTGCTTGTGAAAACAGACAAACTAAGACTCACAGGTTAAATAATTTGCTGTATGTCATGCCACTAATAAATAATCATAAAATAGGTAGGTTCCATGATATATATACATAATGCAAAAATGTCAGAATCTCTCCTCAGTTGACAGCATTAAAATCCTCCTCTGAATCAAAACCTGCTACAATATCAGATTAGGCTTCTGAAGGCTAGTGCCTAATATTCATGAACATGTGTTTATGTTTTGATTTTTTGGACCTACTAACTGGTTTGGTCAATGATGCCTATGTAAGTTTTTAATCATTGTTTTACCTGTGTGAATTTTTGAGCATCTGCTTATTTTGACCTCTTATCCATAATAGAGAGTCTGAGTAGTCAGTGAAACTTTATATTGAGTGTAGCATAATAACATAATATGTTGAATTTGAAAAACCATTGTGTAGTACTAACCTTTAAATAAGAAAATTTCATATACATGTATGCACACATATATGTATTTCTATTAGTCTTCCTGAAAAGTGACTCAACACAAGTACCGCAGCGTTTTTACCCACCACCTATACTCCTGTGTATACCTAGTATCCAGATTTTGGTCTCTAGTGATATTCTACACAAAACAAAGCCAACTAATTGCTGGTCCTGTGTCTTAGATGAGGAAAACTCAAGATAAGTTTGAATTCTCTGATACTGGATGTGGGATGAGGTAGAGCTCCTGAAATGATGAAGGAACCAACTTACAGGCCTCTGACCAATTTTAGTAATAATACTTGTTTTTAAAATAGAATAATGTTTATGGTTACTTTAAATAATTTTTTCAAGGACTTTGAGTTTATATTGAACGCATATTCTAAAAAGAAAAGTTAATGTAAGTGTACAAAATGCCAAAAGAGAGAGATGATAAATGATTGGTTATCATTGTTAATCCTACAAAATAGCAGAAAGAGTCTTCAACATAAGCTTTAATACTACGGCCAAACCAAATTTTATTATCAGAATGACAGGGCAGTGGATTACTGTTTCTGGATCACCAGAGTTTAAACATTACATCTTTTGCTGTGTCGCATCTAGTTGCAAAAAGATTAACTTGTGTGATGGGTATCAATTTAATTTTTGTTAACATAGTAAAGGAAATTTAACTGAAAAAGGAAATCGCTTCCAGACTCTCTGCTTAGGTTTAATTCATCTTGTTAGCATCAACTAGGTTTTGTACTCTTAGCGAGAATTAGTTGTTTGATAATCCAGAGTTTGAAATGTTTTTTTAATCTTCATTTTCTTTTTTCTGTTTGGCGAAATCACCTTAATCTCAGCAATGCATCAGAATAAATATTACTACAACTCTACGAATGTGTAAGATTAAGTGCAGAAATAATAAAGAACCAACTTATGGTGTTGATAATGATATTTTAGAGTAGAGTAGAGTAGAGTAGAGTAGAGTAGGAGGCCAGGCACAGTGACTCATGCATGTAATCCCAGCACTTTGGAAGGCTGAGGTGGGTGGATCACTTGAGATCAGGAGTTTAAGACCAGCCTATCCAACATGGTGAAACCCAGTCTCTACTAAAAATACAAAAAATTTAGCCAAGTGTGGTGCTGTGCACCTGTAATTCCAGTTACTCGGGAAGCTGAAGTCGAATAGCTTGAACCTGGGAGGCAGAGGTTGCAGTGAACTGAGATTGTTCTACTGCACTCCAGCCTGGTCGACAAAGCAAGACACTTGCTCTAAAAAAAAAAAAAAAGAAAGAAAAGAAATTTGTTATTTTAATAATTTTTTTGAAGTCTTATTAGGATAAAGACTATGTTATAGTGATCTTTGAAACTTTTAAGTTTGATAAGATGCTTGTAATATAATAAACAATAAATTTGAAGTCACAGGCCAGGCGCGGTGGCTCACGCCTATAATCCCAGCACTTTGGGAGGCCGAGGTGGGTGGATCACCTGAGGTTGGGAGTTCGAGACCAGCCTGACCAACATGGAGAAACCCCATCACTACTAAATATACAAAATTAGCCAGGCGTGGTGGCGCATGCCTGTAATTGCAGCTACTCAGGAGGCAGAGGCAGGAGAATCGCTTGAACCCGGGAGGTGGAGGTTGCAGTGAGCCGAGATTATGCCATTGCACTCCAGCCTGAGCAAGAAGAGCAAAACTCTGTCTCAAAAAAAAAAAAAATTAAGGCACAAAATCAGATTTTTAGCAGGACATGTCAGACAACATTGTATAAGTTGTGAAGATTAAAAATCTATCTTGATTATTTTGAAAACCAAAAAAAATTAATAAATTATTTATGTCTATAGTTTTCTGAGGTGAATTTATTCTGTAGGATATATACTAAGAAGTGAGTTAACTTTAATGGACCTCTTTTTGAAATTACTCAAAACTATTTTATATACATATTATTTAGGAATTGTAATAGTTATGAAACTTGTGTTTTAAATTCTATTTGTATCTTTAGTTTTGCTTTGTTACTCCATCTCTAAATTATGAGTAATTATGTTTTCCTTTTGTTAATGATTTGTAGTACTCTCTAATACACTTAAGAATTGTTTGATTTTAGAATATGTTTTCTGCAGGCAAAACAAGTAGATTTTTATGTTTAATACACTTGTAAATCTCAACAATAATATCTGTTTCATTACTTCATTGTGATACTATTTTTGCTTTATGGGTTCTCTTTGCATACTCTTCCCTTAATTTAGTTAAACATGTAGTGGTGACACAAGGAGCCAAATGTAACATCTTATAACCTAAATGAGAGCTTTGTTCCTTATAGTAATAACTAACCAATTTAAAGGAAAACATATATTTTTTAAATTAACTGTTTCTATAAGGATATAACAATTTATGAATGCAATCATTTTACGAGTTAGTCAGCTTTAAAACTAAGCACTTAATAATCAAAGTTTTTCTCAAAATTATAGAATTTCAGAGGTGGACAGTGTGTTAGATACCATCTTACTCAAACTTTCTATTCACAGAAAAAAAAAGTCACAAAGTTAGGTAGCTTGTCCAAACCTGTAAAGATTCTCTGACCCAAATATAGTGGCAGTGAGATGCAACAGCAGGGTTAATAGTTTGCCTTTTTTTTTTTTACCACCCCATCTCAAAAAGTTGAGCCTACTAATACTACAAAATTTATGCATGATGAAGCTGGGGAGCAGGTGCATCAGAAAGATAGCTTCAGTAGCCCCTGCTTCAGCCTAAAGTTCTGTAACACATGAATTGCAAAATAATTCCATTTATAAAATGAAATTTCAATGTGTAATGCTGGGCTCAGGTGTATCTCTGTAAATAGCATATAAAGTTACCTCCATGCTTATGATTCATTGTTGTTTCCCTCCCTGTCGATTACCTGTATTATAGCCACTGGGGACATGTGGCTGTTGAACACTTAAAATGTGGCTGGTATGAATTGAGATGTGCTCTAAGTGTTAAATACACATTGGTTTTCATGTCCGTATCCAGCTCTGAACCTCGTACAATTTTGTTTTAGTGGGGGTTTTGGGTTACTATGCATATCTCTTACCAATCCAGTCAAACCTTTGGGGCCCATCTTGAGTCCTGCTCTTTCATTAGAATGTTTGGGTCTACATTCATCTCTTTTTATTTATATTTCATTATTCCCTTTCTCCCTTTTTAAACTTACATAGGTTCTTTTTTTTTTTTTTTTTTTTTGAGACAGAGTCTCACTCTGTCGCCCAGGCTGGAGTGCAGTGGCGTGATCTCGGCTCACTGCAAGCTCCGCCTCCCAAGTTCACGCCATTCTCCTGCCTCAGCCTCCTGAGTAGCTGGGACTACAGGCGCCCGCCACCACGCCCGGGTAATTTTTTGTATTTTTTAGTGGAGACAGGGTTTCACCGTGTTAGCCAGGATGGTCTCAACCTCCTGACCTTGTGATCCACCCACCTCGGCCTCCCAAAGTGCTGGGATTACAGGTGTGAGCCACCGTGCCTGGCCACATAGGTTCTTAATGATAGTCTATCATGTTTTGTTACTTAATTGGGGCATGCATTTATGCCTGCCTCCAGAACAATAATTAAATAAATTGCTACTAGAAATGAAGTTGCACCTAGCAATGTATTTTCAGTCTGCAAACATTTAGCAGAGGGAGGGCACATACTGGTTATTAATAAATACATGTTGAATTGAGTTTCTGAGTATATGTTTGTCATTTTAAAAACCCTTATATTTGAATATGTTATAGTTTTCAGAGCACTTTCACATATGGAGCTTTATTTAATCTTTTTAGCAGTTTTACTAGATAGGCAAGGCAGTTATTCTTTTCATTGTTAGATGATAAAGTAGGGACTTAAAAAGACAATATAAAAACTGGTGACACTTTTGTTTCCTGTGCAATGTGATTTCTTCTCTTTTGGTTGAAAACACTTTAACTATCATGGGAGAGTAGGTCCTGATTTCCTTTAAGCTCGTCTGAAGTTATTTTGAATCCTTTATTTATAACCACAATTTTCTTGGATCTCATCCACTGGGCTATAGGTACACACCAGGGTCTTCGGGGCAAGTTGTTGTGAAAACTACTTATACGTATATACCAAGCAATAAGTGATTGTTCTTTAGTATATGGTTTTCAAATAAATTTTATCTCATGTCAACTCTGTTTGATTAGGAGTGCATGTTTGGGGTCCTTTGTTTAGAAAGTTGTGAAATGCTGTTTAGTTTTAACAAGTAAGTGTTTAGTTTCATCAGAGGTATGAGAATGAGGGGAACGGGGGTAATTAAATGCTATATTCTTTAATAAAGTAGGTCAGTTTTTATTTCAGGTCAATATCTTTTTTATGAACATTCCTAATATACTTATGTAAATGTCCTGTCTTAGTCTGAGCAGAAGGGGAAGGAAAATGAAACTTCTGGATGTCGTGGTCCTTTTCTAATCAGAAGAGACCATCCCTCTCTCTCAATTTGCTTTTTCCATCTTCAGCTTCTACAATATAGCTATGTTCAATTGTCCTTTCAACTAACATTGGTGGTTTTGCAGCAGTTTTTGTACTTGACTTAGGTTTAACTGTTTATTCAGAATTTGCCGTGTTAAAGCTAAACAGGAAATTAAATCACAGATATAAAATGATGTCTGTATTAAATATAACCTCATAGGGTTTATGTAAGAGATAAACACAAGCTCAAGCCGAGTACAGTGAGCAGTTGTACATACATTATTGATATATAATTAGGTTAATTATTCTTTAATTTAACAAATATTTACTGAATGCTGTTGTGTGTCAGGCATTAGTGCTGATTACTAGGAATATAACAGTGAAGATGATGTTCAAAATCCTGCTCCCACATTTTAGTGGGAAAGTTAGTAAATGTTTTAGAATTTTCTCTTTCCTTTATTTGGTCAACTGTTTTTTTGTATTTGAAAGAAATAATTTAAAAAACTCATTAGTAAATGACAATGAGCCACATTGTTAGGAAGAACTTTCCCTTGTCACACTTATTGAAGTAGGGGCCAGATGTGGTGGCTCATGCGTTTAATCCCAGCACTTTGAGAAGCTGAAGCAGGAGGATCGCAGGAGCCCAGGAGTTCAAGATGAGCCTGGGCGATAAAGTGAGACCCCATCTTTACCAACAAATGAGAAAAATAATTACCTGAGTGTGTTGGCATGAACCTGTAGCCCCAGCTACTTGGGAGACTTAGGCAGGAGGATCACTTGAGTCCAGGAGTTGGAGGCTGCAATGAGCCATGATTGTGCCGCTGCAGTCCAGCCTGGGGGTACCATAGTGAGATTCTGTCTCTAAAAAAAAAAAAAAAAAAAAAAAAAATAGTTCATAAATAATTTTAGGAACACTGAAAAGGCATTTCAAACAATAAATTCATTAATTTCCTAATCTTCTATAGATACTGGTTCTGGTTTTGTATGTATAAATAATAAATAAAATTTGGTGAATACAGAGTTAAAGAGTTTAGAAGTATGTGGAATTCATTAAAAAGTCTCTTTAGGGCTGGGCATGGTGGCTCACACCTGTAACCCCAGCACTTTGGGAGGCTGAGGCGGGTGGATCATCTGAGGTCAGGAGTTCGAGACCAGCCTGATCAATATGGTGAAACCCTGTCTCTACTAAAAATACAAAAAATTAGCCAGGCGTGGTGGCACATGCCTGTAATCCCAGCTATTTGGGAGACTGAGGGAAGAGAGTCACTTGAACCCATGAGGTGGAGGTTGAAGCCAAGATTGCACCATTGCACTCCAACCTGGGCAACAAGAGTGAAACTCCGTCTCGAAAGAAAGAAAGAAAAAAGTCCCTTTAGAAGAGATGTTTCTTTTGGTTTGGACTGCATTGACATTTCTTTTGCAGGTTCATTGTATATCTATATTTTGCAATTATGATTTAAATTGTTTTCTAAATGAAGTTCAAATTCTTCATCTTTCAGATCTTGACAGAACAAGTATGTACTCAGGTCGTACACAAACCACATCCAGAGCCAGATTCTACAGTGAAAATTCAGAATCCAAGTGAGCAAATGACAGTTCTTTACTGTATTGTGGTAGGAGCATGGCAACATATGAGACTAAATCAAAACTTTTCCTAACCCCTTAAATCATTATGGTGTTTACCTAGTTCATGACAGTTTTAACTCACCTTTTATAGTGTTAAGTATTTATTTGAAAGTTGGTAATACTTTTTGAGTTGAACATAGGATATGGTTACAAATCTTCAAGTTTTTTTTCTTTGTTTACAGTGATTCTTAAAGTGGTGGCAACTTTGTTAAAAAACTCTACACCAAGTGCAGAGCTGATGGAAGTTCGTCGTTTATTTTTATCTGATATGATAAAACTTTTCAGTAACAGCCGTGAAAATAGAAGGTAAGCAGTTTGGATACTGTAACAACACTTTATTCCATAATTAATATTTTCTCTCTTTTAGATTTTCAATTCATTTCAAATCTTTTCCATATTGCTAAATACTTTCAATCATCAGAAAAGGCATTTTATGTTTCTTTGACATAATCTGTATTCGGTATTCTTCTATTTATTTTTATATTATTTTTATTTTGTTACATGGATATTATATTTTAATTGTATATATGAATATACATATAAACAAACTCTTATTTAGAATGTAATATCCCTTTTAGTGGTACCTATCTATCACCAATGGAACTTTCAGTTGTAATTGTGTTGGATTTCCCCATTTTCATCTATGCTTTCCACCCCATATTTCTTATGGCCGAATGTTGTGCATTTTTAAGCTAGTTAGCTAGAACATGGGGTAAAGTCTGAGGCCATGAACTCTGGGGTAGTCATTGCCTGAGTCTATAATTTAACAAATATTGATTGAGTGCCTACTGTGTTCAGTGTAAGACCTTGTGCTACACAAGATAGTCTTAGTACACAGTCTCAGTACATTCCAGTGGGAAACCATAAAGCAATGATTAATGTATAATGTGTTAAGTACATTGTGAGTGCTAAAGGTGGTGAGAAAGTAGAGAAGCAATAAGTAAATCTGACTGTGAAAGTTAGGAAAATGATTTTGAATGATAATTAGGATTTTTCCTGGTAGAGAAATAAGAGAAAGTCATTCCAAGTATAGAATATATAATGTGCAGCATGACTGTACACCTTGCTTTACTGAGGTCAGATCATATTTTCACTATTTTATTTATCAAAGTTTCAAAATAGTAAATTCTAACTTAATTTGGATATTTTTAATGAGATCAAATTTTTTTCTCCCTAGATGCTTATTGCAGTGTTCAGTGTGGCAGGATTGGATGTTTTCTCTTGGCTATATCAATCCTAAAAATTCTGAGGAACAGAAGATTACCGAAATGGTCTACAATATCTTCCGGATTCTTTTGTATCATGCAATAAAATATGAATGGGGAGGCTGGAGAGTCTGGGTGGATACCCTCTCAATAGCCCATTCCAAGGTAACACGGGATTTAACATTTTAATATCATCAGAGTTATTGCAGTGGATTAAATGGCTACAAATATGCATCTGGTGCCATCTTGTGGGCATCTTAGATTTTGACAGATTCCTGTATCTCAGTTTTGTATTTTTCCCTCATTGTTCATAGACTGTTAGAACTTGAAAGTGGCTTATAGATGAATTAATTCAAACCCCAAATTTATAAATCAGGAGTTTTATACCCAAAGCTGACCTACATCTGTTTTATAGCAAATCTGAGAACTTTAATCTGAGCCACTTGCTCTTTCAACTGGTTCTTGGAAGAATATTTTATGAAATAGTCTCTGAAATATACTTTTTAAGACTTTTTTTAAGAAGTCAGATTTTTTTATTTCCAAGTGAATCATAAATACAGTGTTTAAGTTTAGTGGTATTTTAATTGCTTTATCTTTTCTTTATTTTTAATCTTAAAAATCTGTATGTCTATTTTAAGTATTATTTGATCTTTGGTAAAATGAAATAGTGAATTAAACTGTACAAGTATATACACATTAGATTCTGGAAATTCAGAGTTACGGGTTTCTCATCATGAAGTGTTATAGAAGAAGCATGGGTGTCAGAAGTATGGCTTTTAATTTAGTCTGTGCCATAATTGAGTTTTGTGATTTTAGGAGACTCATTAAGTCTTCTTGAACACGAGTTAGAAAAAAATGTTTAAAAGGATAGATAGTAAATATTATAGGCTCTGTGGGCTCTATAGCCTCTGATGCAGCTACTCAACTCTGCCGTTCAGTGTGAAAGACAATACATAATGTAAATGAATGATCATGGCTTTGTTTGAATAAACCTTTATTCACCCAAATAGGTGATAAGCAGTTTTGTCCCATGGGCCTTATGTTACCAACCCCCACTTTTGGGACTTGCTTTCTTCTTCTGTAAAATTAAGGGGATTTTTGTATTATGAGGTATTCTTTAAAGGATGGTCCCCCCAATCTAAAATTCTGTTAACTTATTTAAATATACATTAATAGAACCCATGTCTGTAAGAGAAAGACTATGAACTTTAAAAAATATTAGAAAAGCTTTTGTTTCAATTATAAATTTACATTTTGTGAAGTATTGACACCTCAGATTTATCATTGCTTTAACAAATTTGAAAATAGCAAAGAAAAAGACATTGCAGGTCTTTGTGCAAAAAAAAAAGTATTCTGATTATTAATAAAGAAGCCTAAGTAAAGTAACAAAGCCAAAACAGCTTATATAAGGATAAAACTGTGATGTTTTAATAGCTTGTAAATTTATATATTTAATGATATGTGTGAATTTTTTAACATCAGTTGTTGGGAAGGGTGCACATATGAGCAATAGATGGTGAAAACCAACATAGTAATAGTACTTTGGTTATTGTATATTATTAGCTGCTTATTCTCTGTTTAAGCTTACATAAATGTGTGGAAGTTAACTGGCATATTTGGTTTGGGTAACATTGAAATACTTAGCCTAAAAGAAAATAGCTTTTAATATTGCTGAGTTATCTGTGTGATTTTGGCAATCCTTATAATAAATCATATATAGCTGTATTTGTTGATTATTTCCAGTTACTTAATGAAACTAAGCACTTGCTTTAGGACTAACAAGTGCCAGCTTTGAAGTCTTAAACTTTCTGGCATTATTTTTTCTATTTCCACAATTTGATTTGTATTATTTAGTTTTTTCTTTTTGATATGTACAAAATGCCTTAATGTTTTCTTTACTTATTCCTAAGGTCACTTATGAAGCTCATAAGGAATACCTAGCCAAAATGTATGAGGAATATCAAAGACAAGAGGAGGAAAACATTAAAAAGGGAAAGAAAGGGAATGTGAGCACCATCTCTGGTCTTTCATCACAGACAACAGGAGCAAAAGGTGGAATGGAAATCCGAGAGATAGAAGATCTTTCACAAAGCCAGAGCCCAGAAAGTGAGACCGATTACCCTGTCAGCACAGATACTCGAGACTTACTCATGTCAACAAAAGTGTCAGATGATATTCTTGGAAATTCAGATAGACCAGGAAGTGGTGTACATGTGGAAGTACATGATCTTTTAGTAGATATAAAAGCAGAGAAAGTGGAAGCAACAGAAGTAAAGCTCGATGATATGGATTTATCACCGGAGACTTTAGTAGGTGGAGAGAATGGTGCCCTTGTGGAGGTTGAATCTCTGTTGGATAATGTGTATAGTGCTGCTGTTGAGAAACTCCAGAACAATGTACATGGAAGTGTTGGTATCATTAAAAAAAATGAAGAAAAGGATAATGGTCCATTGATAACATTAGCAGATGAGAAAGAAGACCTTCCCAATAGTAGTACATCATTTCTCTTTGATAAAATACCCAAACAGGAGGAAAAACTACTTCCTGAACTTTCTAGCAATCACATTATTCCAAATATTCAGGACACACAAGTACATCTTGGTGTTAGTGATGATCTTGGATTGCTTGCTCACATGACTGGTAGCGTAGACTTAACTTGTACATCCAGTATAATAGAAGAAAAAGAATTCAAAATCCATACAACTTCAGATGGAATGAGCAGTATTTCTGAAAGAGACTTAGCGTCATCAACTAAGGGGCTGGAGTATGCTGAAATGACTGCTACAACTCTGGAAACTGAGTCTTCAAGTAGCAAAATTGTACCAAATATTGATGCAGGAAGTATAATTTCAGATACTGAAAGGTCTGACGATGGCAAAGAATCAGGAAAAGAAATCCGAAAAATCCAAACAACTACTACGACACAAGTAAGCTACCTTATATGAGTTCTAGAAATAAATAAAAATGCATTGAAGAGTTGTTAGCACCAAAACAGAGTAATTTCTTATCAGTTACTTCATGTTTATATTGAATTATAGTATAATAGTAATTTATGGAACTAAATAATGTGGTATAATTTCATGTATATAAGAAACTAAAAATATCTCAATTATATTTCCAACTCTGCCACATTCTTCTGTGTAACTTTGCTCAACCTCTCTGGGCCTAAGTTTCCTTATCTAGTACAAGAGGTTGTACTAAAGGATGACCTTTAAGGTCTCTGCCAGTTCTAACATTTTATAACTCTGTGACTACATTTACACATTTTGTACTCAAGATCTTCATTCTGAATACTTGATTAATTTTAACCTTTTAAGCTTCAGGCCCAACCCTGTTCTGTGGATTATAGAAAAGAGGACTTGGAGCCCAGATTGAACTGATAAATGAAGGGGAAGGGAAAAGGGAACTGTTATTTATCCAGTGCCTACTATGTTCCGGGCACTGTGCTATATGTTTTCAGATTTAATCCTCACAACAACCCTGTGAGGTAGGTAATATGGCTGAGAAAAATTAGAATTGTTAGCAGTGAGAATTTTCTGTTCAACCACATGAATAGAAATTTGTTATAAGACAATTAAAGACTCTTAGGTCTGGTTGTTAGGAAATGTTAGTGCTTCAGTTTTGACCTCACTGGAATAAAGCTAAAAACAGATGATGTTTTCTGATATGGATTTTAATTGTTGAGCTCTGAGTTATGACTGTTTCTTTATTTTCTAGGATAAATAATACCTTATGGTTAAGAGTTGAAGAAATAAGAATACATTTACCATTAATGACTTGGGTTTTGTTATCCTCTGGGTGCCCCACTTGCCTTTTAATGTCATTGAAAATACATTGAATGTGTTTCCATTAGGTTTATACTATGAAGAGTAAACCATGCCTGTCTTGTGTCTTTGTACTCCAGTAAGAATCCTTCATAATATATCGTGTGTGGGGAAAGTATTTTTATTTTTTCTCTAACTGCCAATTTCCATTTTTGTGGCAGTTGCATTGTAGTGATAATTGGCAGGAGATGAGCATATTGAATTAGATACAGATGTAAAATAAAGGAAAACATCGTGCATTGTTTATTGAACAATAGGCTTGCCTGTTGAACACTAGGCTTGCCTGTTTTTCATTTGGAGTTTATAGACATTTTTCTGGTTTGTTTTCTAACTTATCAAATGCATTTGTGTTTTTGAATTGAAGTACTGTAAGTGAAACAGACTTCAAAGTTAACTTGAAACTGTCAAGTAATATTTTTTCTAATCTTGTGCTTTAGTTACAATTAGTTGATGACATATATCCAGTATACTTCACTGTGTATATGCTCACTTCATGAAGGAAGTAATGTGGTCTAATTTAAAGACTCTTAATGGGGTAAAGGGGTCTGGTTTTCAGTGTGAACTTTGGTGTTAACTTTAGGTATTTGATTATCTTGCCTAGTTTCTGCAATAGTAAAATAAAAGCAATAATGGAGACTTCAGCCCAAAAAGTTTCCTGTGCAAGGAATTACCAGGTGAATAATATATGTGAAATATATTAAACTGCTAAAGTCATATGCTAAAGCATTAAAGCATTATTCACTTTACTATACTCACAGTTTCATTTTAAAATGAGGCATTTCTTTTGTATTCCACAAAAGTTCATCTTTTCCTTCTTTAGGCTGTGCAGGGTCGGTCTATCACCCAACAAGACCGAGATCTCCGAGTTGATTTAGGATTTCGAGGAATGCCAATGACTGAGGAACAGCGGCGCCAGTTTAGCCCAGGTCCACGGACTACAATGTTTCGTATTCCTGAGTTTAAATGGTCTCCAATGCACCAGCGGCTTCTCACTGATTTACTATTTGCATTAGAAACTGATGTACATGTTTGGAGGAGGTAGAAGTATTTCTTTTTTATAAATTAAAAGCAAATATTTAAAATATGCCATTGCCTATTCTATTTGGTTTTGACAAAACCAAAAATCTGCCTTGATTAAAGGAATTTCCACATTTTTCTTGTAGCTTGTTTAAATTAATACCATGTACTAAATTTATTAGTGATAATATTATAATATATACTGTTTAAAGTTTAAAATCACCCTGTGACATGTGTATTCAGAGCCTGTAGTATTTAAGCAGTTAGTGGATATCAGTTCAAAGATGATAACTTAGACAACAAATCTACATAAATTAAACCATGGCATTTCTAAATTTTCAATTTAATTTTTTAATAGTAAACGTGAAACAAATTAATTAAGAGAGCACATCATTTACATAGGCATGAATACAATTAGGAAGTTGATGGATATAAGTAGCAAGGGCAACTTAAATGATCTAGCACAACATTCTTAGAAATGTTGGCTTCCATGCTTCTCCTCATTTTCCTTTTAGGATTCAAGGTGGCTGCTTCAGCTCCCAACCTCAATTCATCATAAGAAACCTGCCCAAATTAAAAGGCAGAGATGACTCTTCTTCCTTCCTCTTCTTCCTGTTTTTCCTCTGCCTCCTCTTCTTCTCTCTCCTCTTTCACTTTTTCTTCTCCTCTTTTCTTCTTTTTTTTAAAAGAAGCCCGTCAAGAAATTTCCCCCTTATATCTCGTGAGCCAGCAGGATCACATCCTTCTTTCAATCATCAGAAAAAGAAAATGGGATTATAATGACTGGCTTTTAGAGACTAATACTGGTTAATTAACTAGTAACTAGGGTTAGGCTAGTCTTTCCTATACCCAATCAAGCTCAATAATAAAACAAAATATAAAATGTGTGTTAGCAGGGAAAAAGTTACGACTGTTGTGGAAGAAGTCAATAAAGTCTGCCATAGAAAGATTTTACTTTTGATTTTATTTGATCAATTTGTTCTTAGACTACTCATATACTTTCATTGCTAATTGTTATATGATAAATTACCTAGAGATGGTAACTAAGGAAACCTAAATACCATGAAATATATTGCTATTAACATGAAGACCAATGTATGGAGATAAATTATGTAATTTGATAATTATAATATCAGTAGCCTCCAAGTGAGTGATACTCAGCTTTTTTTCCATCCACCTACTCTGTGTTTTTGTTTTCTTTAATGGGCTCTCATGAAATTACCCAGGTAGAATTTAATGTAATTTAAATTTTTTAAAGGTAGCACTTTATTTTTAGGACAGGGAGAAACATCTTGAAATTTAAGATACACAGTGATAGATAATAATTCACAACTCTAAAAGGGTGAGAATTATTGACTCAATTTTGACCATGAAGTAATTTCTTTTTTTTAATCTTATTTTTTTCCCATTAAAAGCAGTTCAGGCTAGATGTGGTGGCTCACATCTATAATCCCAGCACTTTGGGAGGCCAAGGCGGGAGGATAGCTGGAGCTCAGGAGTTCAAGACCAGGGCAAGACCCTGTTTTCACAAACATTAACTAGGCGTGGTGGTGTCCACCTGTAGTCCCAGCTACTCGGGAATCTCCTGGGCCCAGGGAGGTTGAGAATGCACTAAGCCATGATCCCACCACTACACTCTAGCCTGGGTGACAGCAGAGATCCTTTCTCAAAAAGAAAAAAAAAATTATATTCTTGACTGACACCAAACGAAAGCAGGGTATTTTTTTGACATCTACATTGTATGTTTTGTATGAGAACACTGTACTACCAACTTACTTTGAGATTTTTTCCTTTTCTTATTAAATAAGTTCTTGAATTTGTACTGATTTATTTATACTCCCCTATCATGTCACTTCTTTAACAGTATACATTTCAATGTGACTAGTCAAAGGTGGGGCTGAAGTCATTGGGGATGTGACAGATTGAAACTGCCTACAAAATAGAACTTTCAGTTAAATTTTTAGGTTTTCGGTTTCAAATTTTATTTCTGGTTATGAAAATTTTGAATTGGTTATATTTTGAGTTTCCATATTATTTTTAACATTAGACATACTTTTTATATTTAAAAGGTTTTGCCTTTCAACAAAAAACAATCAGATTTGGCAAAATAAATATTTTTAGCCAAATTTGTTGAGTCAGTCATATGTCTTAGAATCTAGTACTGTATTTTTCAAGCAAAGTAATAATATAATGAGTTAATATACTTGGATACAACAAAATCCTGTGGAGATGAATGCTTAGTTTTTGGTAATATGATATCTCAATTATAAATTGCTTTATTTTATAATTTAATTTTAAATATGGCTAGCTCCTACAGTTCTATAATTTTTCACTTGTTATTCTAATTGTCTAAGCTTTTCATTTAAGTAAGCCAAAACATACTCATTTCTGTTTTCTGTATTTTAGCCATTCCACAAAGTCTGTAATGGATTTTGTCAATAGCAATGAAAATATTATTTTTGTACATAACACAATTCACCTCATTTCCCAAATGGTAGACAACATCATCATTGCTTGTGGAGGAATTTTACCTTTGCTCTCCGCTGCTACATCACCAACTGTAAGTACTTTGCCTCCATCTAGTGGTTATATTTTATAAATACATGACTTTAGCATTTCAGTGGTGGTCTAGGCTATAAACATATTTTAACCAGACCTGTACTTTTTAGGCAAATTTTTAACCATTTAAATTTCTATTTCCACCACTTTTGTTTATCAGTGTTGGGTTCCAGCTGTGTGTGCTTATGAAAATATTTCTCTGGTAATTCTGATGAATACTTCATCAGAAGAGTATTGCATTCTTCATCAAAGATATTGTATATCTCTTCAAATCTGTAGTATAAATAAACTCTTAAAATCCTTGTTATTTAACATTTTCATTTATTTACTGATTCAACATTTATTTTACAAAATCTAGCCTTGTCTTGATTTGTTTCTATATAAAACATTGAAATGTGTTAATATAATACATTTTAAAGGCATTTAATGTTAATTGTGTATGTCATTTAAAATATAATATGTCAATGTTAACTTTGTATTTTAGTTGTCATTAAAAACAAAATCTTTGATTCATACCAAGGCAGACTCCATAGCTACTTGCTCAGATGGGAAAGAATATAGAATTTTGCTTCCCATATTACCCACGTTCTTGTTGCCGTATTAGAAACTCATCCTTAGGCTCAGAAAGCATACCTTTGCCAGAGGGAAATATTTCATTTTACTAAGATGTGCTTTAGTTGGTGAGACACTGTTTCCAAGTTGATCTCTAAGTGTATTTCATCATTAACAAGCTTTTTCTACATGACTCTTTTTCTTACTGTTCTTTTGTTAATGCCACCACCATCACCAGAGCAGCCTTGAAACTTCAACATTAGCAGCCATAGGCTATATCCTCACACACTTTCCCCAGGCCTTACTCTTCTGTTTTATTCATGAATTTGCTCAAGAAGTCCACAAAGGGAAGCATTCCAGTTCAGAAGGAGGAATGCAACAGAGCAAGTCACCAGTAGGGCCTTAATCAAATTAGCAGCCGAACCAAGGAAATGGAGCTAAGAAGAACAGTATAAATCGTTGATGGTGTGTGAAGAGTGCAAGTATACATACACCACTCCTTTTCTTTAATCTCTCTTTTCCTCTGGTGATTTATACCAAATTCTGGTAAATTGAGAGTTGTGTATGATTTTTAAAATGCTTTCTAATAGTGAGACATAGAGGGCATTTTTTTCTTCTCTTTTCTTTTTTTTTTTTTTTTTTTTGACAGAGTATCATTCTGTGACCCAGGCTGGAGCAGAGTAGGGCGATCTCAGCTCACTGCAACCTCCGCCTCCTGGGTTCAAGCAATTCCTCTGCCTCAGCCTCCCAAGTAGCTGGGATTATAGGTGTGCACCACCACACCCAGCTAATTTTTGTATTTTTAGTAGTTATGGGGTTTCACTATGTTGGCCAGGCTGGTTTCAAACTCCTGACCTCAAATGATCTGCCTGTCTCAACCTCCCAAAGTGCAGGGATTACAGGCATGAGCCACTGCTCCCGGCCAACGTGTTTTTTGTTTTATATATTGAAGACTGAATAAATCAATATTTTCTTTGTGACATTTTTCTTGATCATATAAATTGCATTTTGTTTTATAAATTATCATTTGTTATGAAGAAATTTTTAAAAGGTTGTATTGAAATTCACTTTGAAATGTAATATTGAATGTTTTTAAATTTTGCATGGAACATAAAATGCTTCTTATGTAAAAAAAAACAGTTTAGCAATAAGTTATTTCAATTTGTATAGGTTTAAAATATTCACATTACTAAATAGTTTTCCAAATTTTAAAGGCAAAAGATCTTTAACTATTAAGATAGAATATTAAAGTAATGAAGTAAACTATAACATACATACTATTGCACCAGTCAAATTTGCTTATTTGTTTTATGATGATTGTACAGTAAAGATACTGACACTTTGAGGTTGGCTTCCAAAATTATTACGATTCAATTTTGACCACTATAGTTTGGAATTTAAAATTATTTATTACCTAGACTATCTCAACAGGCTTGGGAATGCATTCAATTATAGAAACCTTTGTTTATTTTCTCAATTTCTATATTTCTGTTATTTTGGCCCATTAACTGTTTGGACCTATGCCTGGTTGTACAACATACCTGGTTTTATGTTTTTAGAATGAATTGCTTCCTTAAGAGAAATAGCCGAACCTTTCTCCCATTTTGTATCTGGTAGAACTATGATTGGTGCTGACTGCTGAATGTTGTTTTTCTATTATGAATGTTGTTTTTGTATTACTGGGTTGTATAATATTCTTGCTAGAAGTTGTAACGTAGCAGAGGGAAAAAGTTGGGAAAGAGGAGGTTGAATAATGAGGGAAATTAAACCGAATATTTGGGCTTTTTATATTTAAATTTAAAGTGTAAAAAGCCAAAAGAGAATTTTGGAAGGGATAAGTGAAAAAAGGAAACATTGGCAACGTGAAGATTACTGAAAGGAAACATTGTCTTGTAGGTGCTTTTAGAATTTTAATCCTAGATATATGAAGAGAGATGGAAACATTTGAAACTAAGGTTTGAGTGAGCTGGTAATTTTGTTTATATATATATAGTTTTTCAGAATATTCTTATGTGCATTTTATGAAGAAATAGGAATAATAATGGTTTATGGCAGTAGTTCACAAACTTTTGTGTATGGGGCCAGATGGGAAATAGTTTAGGTTTCATTGGCAGTATTGTTATCTGTCACAGCTAGTCAACTCTGCTGTGATAGTACAAAAGCAGCAATAGACAATACATAAACAACTATTTTTTGTCTGCTGTTTCTGTGAGATTGACATAGAAGTGGTCTCTTTTCTGCCCTGGAAATTTAGATGAGTACAGTAATTTATACTAGAGATAACATTTTTGTATTGCTGTTATAGTATCATCATCATGGAAGAAAATTTTTGAACTGTTTAATCTTAGTTGGAAGGTACATATCTTAATGGAAACTTAAGAAAAAAAGAATATATATATATTGTTTATAATGATAGTTTGAGCACCTTGAACTTAGTACTCTTAAAGAAGCAGCACTTTATGGGAGTTTCAGTTTTGCCCAGATTACTTAAATTCATATGTAGCATAGAAAATAAATTACAAAAATAGTTTCAGATCTCCGAGTTAGACCAATAGTTTTAACTGTACTCAGGGAAAAAAAATAGACCTCTTAGTACGTAGTTTGGCCAATCTTTGCTTTGGGAAAGCAGCATTATTTTTGTTGTTCTTGATTTTTTTAGTTGATGTTTCTGTGACTAGTTAATTGAATCCTCTCATTTATTCTCTAATATATTGTTTAACTTGGTCATAAATGAAAGTGAAAAATTGGAGAAGAAAAAGAAAAGCAAAGAACATGGATCAACCACAAATTGCACACTTTGTGATTTTAAGTTGACCGCTTTAGTCAGCCATCCAGAACACTGAATATTATGGAGCTTAATTCAGGGCTTAATTTTCTCTGTCCCAGAAAAATAGTAGAGACTGACATTTCTAGCTCTCCTAATAGTTTCATAATTATAAGAAAGAAGAGCTGCTTTTTCTATTCTGTCCAAAAATAACAAAGTCTTAATTTTAGTTTATTTTTATTATCAGAATGTATCATAAATAGATTTGGAAAAATTATGAATAATGTTGTTGGTTTTGCTGTTCTTTTGTTTATGTCATAGGACTGATCATACTTTACTATTCTCAGGATGCTTTTATATGTTTTCCTATACAATGTACCATGAAAATAGCATATTTTAAGATTTATACTCACATGTACTTGTCAAAAATTAGAAAGAATAGTTGATGATTTTTATTGTGAAGCCTAATTCTATCTGATATTTGAATATAATGAATATAATAATGTAATAAGAATCTTAAACTTAGTATAATACCTATTTAATTACCTTTATTCATATTCAGGCCTCATTTAGTATATCAAGTTATTTTCTAGCATGGAAAAGTGGTTTATAAGTTATAATCTCTCAAATATTTTGTTATTTTATTAACTTCTCAGAATTTTCAACTATAGGAAGCATTCTGTATATTTGAGAATACAAATTACATTATTTCCTTATAGAAAATTCTAGAGGTTGGTATAAATAGTTCATTTCCCTGAGTCATTTCTGCCTAAACCAGAATTGGGGTAGGGATTTTGCAGAGGCATTATGTTAGCTTATTTATTAAAATGTTCCGTTAATTATAGGAAAAGATACTTGTTTTGTAAAATAGAGTATGCATTATTTCTAATATATGAACTATACTTATATATATTATTTGGGCAGAGTTACTACAATAAAAATAAGTTGAAGTCTAAATATTTGATATTTAACCTTGATCATGTATAATTTATAAAATGAAAATCTCTTCTGAGAATTTTGCTTTTAATAAAATAATCAAATATAATTTTTAAATATATTATTTTGTGTTTCAATTTTACATTGTATTTTCATTTAATTTAATAATTTCCTTTTCTTGTACTTTTTTGGTCTGTTGTCTGTTTTGTCTAATGCATGTCCAGGGTTCTAAGGTTAGTATTACTTTTGTAGTAATTTTCAGCTTTCAGTTTCAAGTTTTATTTTTACTTATTTATGAAATTTTTGACTTGGTTATATTTTGAGTTTTCATATCATCTTTAACATGAGACATATCTTTTGTATATTTAAAAGAGTCATTGAAAGGATTATTTTCCCAATGCATTGATGTATTACTATTTTATTATGCACAATAATCCCTAGATTAAACTATCATATTGAACACAGTGGTGTTACAGTCATATGAACAATCAGATTTTAATTGGTTCTAAGGAAAGTAAATTGGATGAAATATATTATTTTAAGATTTAATAATTGTATGAGAGTGATCTTTATTTTTTAGCCCTATCTTTTGATGCTTACATACTTCATTTTTAAATTACTTTTATATAAAATGGAATACAAATTCTCTTTTAGACTATTGTGTTGAAAGTGCCTTCTACTCTAAAATTTAATTTTTTCAGTCAAAAAAACACTTTGGTGGATTATATGGACACCTTAATAATTCTATTTATAATTCACTCATTTTAAAATGAAAGCATAGTTTGACAGGTCAAAACACTCAAAACCATTAAATAATGAATATATAGAGAGAGCTATCTGCAATTTCAGTGATTCAAAATGATGACGAATTTGTGAACACAGATCTAGATATTCTAAATTCTAACATTTGAAAAATTATTTGTAGTATTTGATAGACCTAAGAAATGGCCAAGTTCTTCAGAAATTCCTTTATAGAACATTTAAAATTGAAAACAGATTTAAAATGAATTTTTTGCTCTTTCTTATGAGCTATTATGTCATGGTCATAGATTTTTAATTGATATTATGAAGTGATGCTGTATATTCATGAAGTGCTAAGAAGTAAAGAATCTGCATTTTAAAATCCAAGTAATGAATTAATCATTTCTTTATGCCATGTGTACTGAATTGGCATAATGTTGTAACAACTGAAAACACATTTCTGTCTCTTTCCAGGCTCATTTTAGAGAGAATGGTTTTAACCCTATTTTGCTGTTAAATGGAAGGAGGAATGGTTGTTACATTTTATACATCATTTAAAACTGAGCTTAGTTATATAATGCTTGTAGTAGTCACCTATCCTTTTTATTACCCACTTTGTGCACAAGAAATGTTTTGAGTATTTTGAGTTCTTTTTTCAGTGTTTTCTGCTCACGTTTCCATGTTAATGCTCCTGCTTCTTCCAAGCAGGAAGAAGTTTAGGTATAAGGATGGCTATAAACAGTGTCAAAATGGAACATTAAATAGGAATAGATACCTATTACATATGCTAACCTTGTAGTTGAATTTATCATTTGGTTAAGAGTTAATGTTGATTGGAATGGCTAGTGTGTCCATTTTCAGAAAATTTAAATAATTTTTTTTTACTTATGAAGTATTCCCTTCCTTGGTTCCTTGAGGCACTGATAAAATGAGGCCTAGTCCTAAGGAACAAAAATAATTAAAATGCTGTATAGTCCATGGTGCAAAACAAAATAAGAAATGTTGACATTGTTTAAAAAACCATAAAGTTGTGAATTTTAAGAAACACAATGCTTTGTAATATTCCCTCTGAAATCAGAAATTTAGTGAAAGTACAGTTTTCCAATCTAGAATGCTATGATTCTTTTTATTACTAGTGTTTTATAAGTCACGAATTAAATATCTATAGATGAGTTAGCGATCTTGATTATTTTTACTCTAGAGTTTTATCGTACATGTAAAGTACCTAGTAGTTTCAGTTTATTCTAAAATGGATAAGAAATTGTTATGCATTCTAATTTGACAGCCGTCTCATTTTGATACTAAGTTAAATTACCATGTATTTTCCCTATTATTCATTATACATCTATAGGAAAGAAAAATCAAAGCATATATTTTTATTAATGGGAATGAAGATTTTAGAAAAGAAATATCAATTTAAAATCTTTATAAATTACAAAACAAAACTAGTATAAGTACACATATGTGGTTCTGTCTAAATATCTTTGTGAAATGATCTTAAGTTTAGGATGTCATTTTTATAACTAAAGACATTTAAAACTAATGTTGATTTTAAAATGGGCTTTTCCTTTATTCAAGGATAATTGATAGGTAAAGTAACCGAATTTGGTAACCAGCTCTGGTGATATATGGAATTAGTTGAACATTTATTTTATTTATAAAATATGGTAAATATATTAAATTTATGTTCACTTGTAGTATGTATGTATATGTATTATATTTCCAAATTTCCAAATTTTAAACAAGACTTAAATCTTCTACTTTTTTAAAGACGGAATTGGAAAATATTGAAGTGACACAAGGCATGTCAGCTGAGACAGCAGTAACTTTCCTCAGCCGGCTGATGGCTATGGTTGATGTACTTGTGTTTGCAAGCTCTCTAAATTTTAGTGAGATTGAAGCTGAGAAAAACATGTCTTCTGGAGGTTTAATGCGACAGTGCCTAAGATTAGGTAAGTCTGTTAAAACAATAGTGCATGTCAAATAATTATCTACAGAGCAGCTTTATAAGGCACTATGGTACATAAAATATTAATGATATAAGTTGATGATTATATAATTTGGAGATTATCTTGAGATACAGAGATTATTTTTATAATTAATCAGAATTACTAAATTTTAAAAAATTATGCCTTCACATTGGAGATTTCACAGAACTGATCATCTTTAATGGTTCATAGTTTGAAATCAAGAGTGAAATATACTTGGAATTCTTTCAAAATTAGTAAGACTAACATTTGTCATTGAAGTGATTTTTAATGCAAATCCATTTATGAATCCAATTTTGGTAAACCAATACTGAGGGTAGTGTCCTGGCCTCACAAACATGTCAGATACACATAATGCTAGAAGGTTAAAATAAACTATCCCAATCTTACTGTTTCTTGGGGTGAACAAATGTCCCTAATAAACATTGTTATACCCATGCTGTTCACCTTTTATCTGTGTGGCAGTAAAACTTTAGCACTGAAACCTCTTAGTAAATCTGAATGAATTCTTTAGATAAGAACCATTTCTACCTCTCTTAAAAGGAACATTTATTTACACTATTTAGACTTTCAAAACAACCAGAAAACTGCTGTTTTTGTACTTGCCTTAGATCATGAGCAGGACATAAGAACTGCAAGGCATGAAATAGGAAGGATGTTCCTGATATGTACTGTTTTCACCCATAACTTTTAAAGATTATGTCAAAAATTCCTTTCTGATTCAAGAAAGGAACAAAGACTTGGTTTAAGAATGGTGGGATGAAACCTTTTTTGTTTGTTTGTTTCGTATTATTTATTTAAAGACAGGCAAGCTGAGAGGAATCATTTTGTATTCATTATAAGAGAAAGATTGACCACATTAAGATCTTTCTGGCAACCAAGAGGTGTGGGTTAACTGACGGTGGGCCATTAAAGACATTTCCATTGACATATAACAAGAGCTGTCAAATGAACTGTGTGAGAAAGAGAGATATATATATATTTTTTAAATGGCTCAGTATCTTGAAACCTGCATTTATTTGGTTATTCTGTACTTTTATTTTTAAATATAGTCCAAGACTTTACTCCCTATTTCATTTTTATCCTAATACTACTAGCACATTTAGTTGTTTAATCAACCACAGGAAACTTTTATAAGTGAATAATAATTAAACACTTATATTACCTCCTATGCTATTTACTGTTCTAAGCACTTTCTATATATTAATTCAGTTAATCCTCACAACAGCCCTCTAAGGCAGTTACTTTGTTCATCCTCATTTTACATATGCTAAAACTGAGGCACAGATAGTTTAAGCAGCTAGCCTAAAACCACACAGCTCCAAACTGGAAAATACAGGATTCAAACTCAGGTCATGGTCTGATTTCAAACTCTGTACTACTTGTTACAGTATTCTACTGCTTCTTAAAATAAATGAATAAATAAAAACATGTACATATTGAATGCTTATTGACAAAGCCCAGAGACTTTCCCACCATGAAGGAAGGTGAATTTGGGGACCTGTGAGACTTGAGTATACTGATGTACTCTATTATTGCCCGAAATGGGAAGTTGTGCTCAGTAGAGTCGACAAGATAGTCAAATTAAGGGCAGAAGCTTTATTAAATTTTTAAATCAGATATGAATTTTATGTTTAAAAATATTTTATTGATCCATAAATTCAGAACTGTGAAACTCAGAGGGTAACAGAATAAGGAAGGATACATTGGGGGTGTCAGAGCCTCTGGTAATGTTTTATTTCTTCAGCTGGCTGGTGGTATATGGGTATTTTGTTTTATTTTTAACTATATGTATATTTTGTAGGTACTTTCACTACTGTATTTCATAATTTTGAAAATTATTGATCTAGTTGATTTTAAGATTAATAGTTTATGAAGCAAGGGGAAAGAAAGGGAAGAAGAAATAAACTTGCAACTTTTTCCAGGATATCAAAGTCAACAATTTATATTAACCATATGTTTTTGAATTTTTAAATAGTTTGTTGTGTTGCTGTGAGAAACTGTTTAGAATGTCGGCAAAGACAGAGAGACAGGGGAAATAAATCTTCCCATGGAAGCAGTAAACCTCAGGAAGTTCCTCAAAGTGTGACTGCTACAGCAGCTTCGAAGGTAAGTAAACTTTTTTTTTTGGTCAAATATAATTGACCTGAAAAAAATCTTTTTTAAGTTGATGAGAACAAAGTGCCATGGTATTGCTCAGTGATACAGAGCAAGGGCATTGTCATTAGGCAGCTCTAGGCTGCTTCACAATTTTGTTACCAAGATTACTTTACTTCTCTGAGATTTGTGTGTTTTGGTTATTAAATGAAGTTACTAACAATTTCTACTTAATAAAGTTCTTACAAATATTATAATTAGCACTAAAAACTGTTATTTCTATTTTTAATAGTCATATATTTTCACAGAATTTAATGTATGAATAATTCTCCTTTTAAATGGGTAGGCATAATAGTCAACAAAAACTCACTGAATGCCCATTCAGTGAATGGAGTATTTTGAAATATACTATTAATTTTCTTTCTAAATTAGCTCTCTTTATCATATGCTTAACTGGCCCTTGGCGTCACATCCAGTTTCATTAACATGCTTTTTGAGGTTCTGTGCCTGGTCCTTGCTTACTTCTCCAGCAGCAGCTCTCAGCCCTTTACCCTTGCTTGTGCTGTTTTAGTCATACCATAGACTTCATTCTGTTCATCAGAAGAAGCTATTCCCCCTAACTTCTCAGACTTTTATATGATTTCCTTTCCATAAAGTATTCATCCTTATTTTTTATCCAGCTAAAATCTATGCAACTGCTAGGTTACCTTAAATGCTACATTTTCTCAGGAAAATGTTTTTTGACACCCTCGCTACCACCCCAGTCAGTCTAGGGTTGTTTCTTCTGTTTGTTGTTTTCATAAAATTACATAGGTCTGTTATCACTCATTACACTTGTAATTACATGTTTAATATTGATACAGTAACTTTTTGCTCAATAAGTGAAGGTATGAAATAGAAGTTTAATTCATCTTAAAAGTTCTATTGCTTTAAACTTCTGCAGATGGCAAGCAGACTGACCACATATTTATCCTATTCGTTGGTTATTTGCAGTGTTGTAACTTTTTTCTTTTTCACTACTGTCAGAGAACATTTGTAATTTGACTATATATTATTTACTGCTCACAGGACTCCATAGTGCTCTTATTTGGTTTGGGAAATTAAATACAAATGGATCATCAGTAATGCCTGATATCATTTGTGTAGGCATAGTAGACAGATAGGTACTTGAGGGCAGTGTCTATGTGTTATAGATCTTTGTAACTTCAGAGTAATTTTTTTTGTTTTTGAGATGGAGTCTCGCTCTGTTGCCAGGGTGGAGTGGAGTGGCACGATCTCGGCTCACTGCAACCTCCGCCTCCCGGATTCAAGCGATTCTCCTGCCTCAACCTCCCAAGTAGCTGGGACTACAGATGTGTGCCACCACGCCCAGCTAATTTTTCTATTTTTAGTGGAGACGGGGTTTCACCACATTGGCCAGGATGGTCTAGATCTCTTGACCTCATGATCACTCACCTTGGCCTCCCAAAGTGCTGGGATTACAGGCATGAGCCACCACGCCCGGCCACTTCAGAGTATTTATAGCACTATGAGTACTTTGTAAAAAGAGGACAACTCTAGAATCAGACAGTTCTGAGTTTGTATTCTGGCTTTACCACTTAACTGGTTTTGCGACCTGAGAGAAATCTCTTAAATTTCTGTGCCTCCATTTTCTAATCTTTAAAATGGATACAAATCTTAATTTACAGAGTGTTTGTATTAATTAGACAAAAAGTGATAATAGACTGACATGCTTTGATTTCTGGCATGCAGTGAACATTCAGTTATTACTGATTTGTTCCCCGTCTAGCAGTTTGCCACTTAATATATTGTCGTGAAACGAATAAATAGTATTTTGAAGGTGACACCTTTGAGATGTAAGCACTTCAAAATAGTAATGTATTTAGTAATTTGTAGATATACTAAATAAAGTAGATAATAGAAAGTCCTTAAAGATTTTTATAACTAGTATTTCACTGATTGTAGAATATGGACAGAAAAGCCCAGTGGGAAGGAAATTGGTAGTAACTTACTTGAGCTAATCAGTATTTATCTGGCAAGAACTTTGGCAGTGAAAATTGGGTAAGTAGCGATGAATGTAAAAATACTAGGGGAAGATTTGACATTTCACAACAATGAATGGATCTGAGTGGTGTTTCTGTTTTTTTCCTTCCTGTGTTTATGTGTTTCTTATGTGATATTTTAGGAAGTAAATCGAGTAATTTTTGAATGCAGTGGGAAAGTTTCTTGCAAGTTTCTTGCATGAATCCCATACCTTCATGTGACCTCATTTTTATACTGTGTGAAAAGCAACAATTACACAAGCTTCTCCTATCATGTTGTCTTTATAAGGATCAAATTAGATTGGGGTAGAGAAATGTAGAAAAGAAAATATTTCTAATCTTAAAATCTATGTTATAAATTCATTTATGCTGTAAATTATGTATTCTTTAACCATCCTGTAGTAAATATTATTAGTCTGTTATTCAGATGATGTAGCTGAAGTTCAGAGAGGTTAACTTCTCACCGATGGTCATATAGCCAGAAGTTTTGGAATTGTAATGGAAACCAAATACTATCAACCTTTAAATACTATGCTCTTTTTACTATGGTGTGCTGCCAAGGAATCAAACATTTTAATTTTGGGCTAGAATATCATGATTGACATTCATTGAGAAATAGAAGGTACCCTGTTTATTTTTCATTGTTAGAGTAACAACAAGTGCATACCTATTATGGGCTGGAATTGTATTTTGCATTATACATATTATCTAATTTAATCCATACAATTTTTAACACACTGTATAAGTGAGAAAGTACTTGATTGAGTTTCAGGGACCCTAGTTCACTTAGTAGTCTACTATGTGACTACATTACCTGAAATATGTAGATGTTTTTCCTCCAACTATAAAATGTTTTGTTGGTAACAATCTTTAATGTCTTTCAGCTTTAATGGGCTGTGACTGATTCTTTTTAATCTTACCGTTTCTAACCTTGGATAGACCATGAAATGGTTACACATACAAAATCTCATATACTAGTGTAGTATAATAATCTCATATATTATAAAAGCATGATGGATAAATGAACCCAGAGACTCAAAGAGATTTGTTAACTAGAGGTAGAGAAATGAGGCTCAGGAAATCTTCTGAAGTCCAAGACGAATCTTTATTCTGCTATAACTTTAGCTGCCTTTATGAGTCTATAGTGGTAGCTGTGCCAATAAAGAACAAGAATGCTAGTATGGAAACCATGACATGAGTAGAGAGCAGAAAATATGCATTGTAATAGAGGATTATGATCAATAAATGTTAACTCAGAGAGGTGGAGATACATGATGTGACCAGTTTAGCCTGAATTAAGAAGTGATACTTCTATATATTATCTGTAATATATTATCTATTCACAATTCTTTTTATTTTCAAAGACTCCATTGGAAAATGTTCCAGGTAACCTTTCTCCTATTAAGGATCCGGATAGACTTCTTCAGGATGTTGATATCAATCGCCTTCGTGCTGTTGTCTTTCGGGATGTGGTAAGTTATACCTGATTGGTTTCCCTGAAATAAACCTTCTACTGTCATTCGTATGAAATACGTTTTATAAGAAAGCTGCTTATGAAAACGACATTCCCTAGTATCTGGGATTGTTGGTTTATTGCATACTTCTCATTATAAAGTGGTTGAACCTTAGCTTTCTCTGAAAGCTTATTGATAATGTTACTTTTAAAAAATGGTCTGAAATTTTGATGTAAGTTGCTTGCATACTAAGAATAGGACTAGCTCTGAAAAATTATAATTAACTTTATCTTGTATCAACTACTCCTCTCTTAGTATTCCTTGCTCCATTTCCAGGTACTAAAAATTTGTTATTATTAATGTTCCTTACATTATGGATGAAAGGGATTAATTCATTAGGTGTTACTGACAATTACTTGTGGAGGAGGGGCAATTAAAGAATAATCTGCATTTTAAAAAATACAGGTATCTATGGGAATTTGAGTTAGAAAGATAGCTTAATAAAGCTAAAGGGAAAAGATAAAGAGGTTTCATGGAACCCTCCAATCTTATGATCAGTTACTCCAGGCAAATAAAAATAAGATTGGCCTTTTCAAAAATTGCATAGAAACATATATGGTGTTTCACATCAGATTCAATGCTGACAGCATCTCTTAACATGGTTATTATAAACCAGCCACTTTGAATTCTGTTTTTCTTGTTTTAGTTGATGATTCTTATTTAGTTGTTGATTGTATATGAAATGTAGAAGAAAGTTTATATTTTAAATTTATATTTAACAGTAAATTGAATGGCATGCTTTGTACTTTAGAACATGATTAAAATATATTTAGGTTATATAACATAATGCTATATGTTAGGAATGTACAATAGAAAAATCATCACCCTGTTTAATATATATTAGTTATAAAATGCTAGGAAAATTCCAAACATACCAACAGAAAAATAGGCAATGGACACAAGGCAACAAACATGATAAAAATTCAGTATCCCTAGTAGTCAACAGAATGCAGATTAACACAAGAGTGAGAGATTTTTCACTATTAAATAAACTAAAAATTTTAAAATGATAATACCTAGCATTGTCTGGGTGCAGTGAAACCTGCTCTGTCAAATATCACTGGTGTTTGAGCTTTTGAATAGCTCTTTGCCAATATGGTTAAAACTCCTACAAATCTTGATGTCCCAATGAACCACTAGAACCCAGTGGTTCTACTCAGAATTTGTTTAACTTAATGTTTTCATCAGAGATATCTACAGGAAATTTGGCAGCATTATAAATATCCAGTAATAGAATTTTGGCCTAAAAATTCTTGGCGTAGTCATTCAGCAGTGACCTATTCAGCCTTTAAGCATATATTTTTGAAGGAAATTTAATGACAAGGGAAAATGATCATGATATATTTTAAGAGAAAGCAACAGCATGTAGAAGTACTTATATTACACAAGTATTACATATGTATACTGATTGTATGTACATACATATGTGCATCTTTATTTTTAAAAAAAGACTGAAAAAATATACCAGTATCCCACCAATGATTATCTCTAGGTAAACAGATTTTATTTATCCTTTTATGCTTTTTTGTAGTTTTAAATTTTTTATAATAAACCTATATTGTTTTTATAATTAATAAATAATGAAGGTTTTTTTAAAAAGGGAGACTACATTAAAGTATAAAAACCACAATGTAAGAACTCACCGTAATCTAAACTCTAACCTAGACTTGGAAAGAAGATACCATTCTTACTGACAGTTTAACCATTTAGAAATGGGAATAGTCATCCTGAAAAAATGTGTTGTGAAAAGGATTTTTTTTAATGAATGAATGATTAAAAACATGGAGCACATCTTCATCTCCAAAGGCACAGTCAGACATAATATATAACATACCGAAGGAGTTTCTATTAAGGGTGACATTGTGTTTAAATTGTTAGTAAATTTTGAATTAGGTTATATGGTAAATGATGATCATTTCCCTTAAATTCATGGATATTTTATAAATATGTTGGATAACCCAGCAGTGGTTGTATCTGTGAAATATGGTGATGAAAAGAGAATGCTTTGGAAAGATCTGGGTTTGAATTCTGACTCTACCTTATACCAGTTGTGTGGTCTCAGTGTTTCTGAGTCTTAACTTTTTCTTAACCCTTAACTGGAAGCTTAGGATAATATGTATTTAGTGCTTGATACATAATATAAACCCAATTAACACAAGTTATATTACCTTGATGTTGTTCGGAAGGTACACCATGGCAACACTTAAAGCAGACCGGAGAAACATTATATAGCTCATGTCTTCTCAGTAATAAAATACCTGAGCAAGTCAATTAATTTGTATAAAAATTTAGTCATTCCCCAGATGTTTAGCCTCAATGTATACTGAGCTTCATTTCCAAAGACAGAACTGGGAATAAGAAGCACAATTGACTAGGAGATCTGGGTTAAAAAAAAATAAAAAATAAAAAATAAAAAAAAAGCTAACTCTTTTCATGCCATATATAAAGGAGGTTTTCGTGTAGCTATGACAGCAGTTTAGTGTCTGTTATTTACAGCTCTGTCACTGTGTAGTTGGCATTCATTCATTCATTCCACACATATTTGTTGAATGCCTTCTGATTGCCTGGTACTAAGTTTCTAGTGTTAGAAATAGAAGTATTATGGGATATTATGGTCTGTCACAGCTTGAGCAATGTGTGAATCTGTTCTTGGTTGGTATCTTTTCTTAATCTGATTGTGCTTCATTTTCCTTTGTAATAACTGCTTAGGCATTTGATTTCTTCACTTCTCTCTGTGTTTATTGTATCATCATTGTAGTGCAAGGAATATGCATTTTAAACAGTTTGTAAGACAAAGTATCTCTAGAAAAGCTATAACCCACAATGTATGAAATAGTAAATTAAGAATAATTCAGAACAGATTTTGTGTATTTTGGTCATTTTCCCCATTAGCCAGACTGTTTCACAGTATTAAATCATCAGTAAATATGTCTTATTTGCTTTTTGCCTGCAAATGCACATAAATTATGAATCTTGTTTGCATTGTGCTTAGATGAAGTAATAAATATAAAGTGCCTGTTAATCGAGTTACTAGAATTTATTACTTGCTTGTTTTCCTTATTTCTTATTCTGCCTCTTATCTGTGGGCCACAGTAACTGCTTTCAGTTTGGTTTGAAAGTATCAGTTTTACCTAGCTTATAAAAGAAGTTTAATAAAGATTTACATTTTATTCCTTAGATATACTCTAGTATATTAGAGGTCATATAATTTAGACTTGATACTTATTGTTTCCCTGAAATAAGTTTATCTAGGCTTTTTGAATAGAGCTCTCAAGGTTACATGCAGCTTGTTATATTTTTGGAAAGCATACTTATTTTAAAGTTATCTCTCTACCATACCACAGCCGTTGTTTTAACTATCATTGCTTTCTGCCTTGGCCAGTTTTTTTCAAACCTTTTACCATTTGCTGTTCTCCTCTGGAAGAACTCCATTTTATCTTTGAGTTTGGAAATGAGGAGCGTGAAATATTGGCAGTGTTTTAGAGGTCATTTTTCCTGTGCAGAATAATAGACTATTATTTCTTTTTAAAAATGTTCTATTTCCATAGGTTTTTGGGAAACAGTAGTATTTGAATACACGAGTAAGTTCTTTAGTGGCGATTTGTGAGACTTTGATGCACCCATCACCTGATCAATATACACTGACCCCAATTTGTAGTCTTTTATCCCTCACCCACTTCCCACACTTTTCCCTTCTAGTCCCCAAAGTCCATTGTATCATTCTTATGCCTTTGCATCATAGCTTAGCTTCCACTTATGAGTGAGAACATATGATGGTTTTCCATTCCTGAGTTACTTACTTCACTTAGAATAATAGTCTCCCGTCCCATCCAGGTTGCTGCGAATGCCATTATTCCATTACTTTTTGTGGCTGAGTAGCATGACATTATATATATATATATATATATATATATATATATATATATATATATATATATATATATACCACAGTTTCTTTATCCACTCATTGATTGATGGGCATTTGTGCTGGTTCCACATTTTTGCAATTGAAAATTGTGCTGCTATAAACATGCATGTGCAAGTATCTTTTTCATATACTGACTTGTTTTCCTCTGGGTAAATACCCAGTAGTGGGATTCCGGGATCAAATGATAATTCTTTTAGTTCTTTAAGGAATCTGCACACTGTTTTCCACAGTGGTTGTACTAGTTTTCATTCCCACCAGCAGTGTAGAAGTGTTTCCTTTTCACCCCATCTGTGCTAATAACTATTATTTTTTTATTATGGCCATTCTTGTGAGAGTAAGGTGGTATCACATTGTGGTTTTGATTTGCATTTCCCTGATAATTACTGATGTTGAGCATTTTTCATATATTTGTTGTTGGCTATTTGTATATATTCTTTTGAGAATTGTCTGTTTATGTCTTTAGTCCACTTTTGGATGAGTTTTTTTTTTTTTTTTTTTTTGCTAATTTGTTTGAGTTCCTTGTAGATTGTGGCTATTAGTTCTTTGTGGGATGAATAGATTGTGAAGAATTTCTCCCACTCTGTGAGTTGTCTGTTTATTCTGCTAACTGATCTTTTTGGTATGCAGAAGCTCTTTAGTTTAATTAAGTCCTGCCTATTTATCTTTGTTTTTATTGCATTTGCTTTTGGGTTCTTGGTCATGAAATCTTTGCCTAAGTCAGTGTCTAGAAGGGTTTGTCAAATGTTACCTGTTTATACGATCAAAGATTGAATTAGCTTTTTCTTATGCTGCCATAATCATACTTCTGGCTCATATTGAGCTTATGTAAATTCATGTTTTCTGCTCCCCCATTGTTTATTTCTCCTCTATTTTGTATTCATATAGTCTCTTGTTCCAGTTACACTAGGATTTTATATGTATTTCAGTTGGAGTTTTATCCTACTAATTTTATTCAGTTATAGTATATAAAACCCTTGATTTTTTAAAAATCCAGGACATTATTCTTTTCAACTTTGTGCCATCTACATATTTTATAAGCACACATACTATGTTGTTATGTAAGTAGTAGATAATAATGGACAAAAATGGACAAAGAATAAAATTTTAATATTCTAGTTTTTGGAAATTACATTCCAACCTGTAGATGATATATTTTAGGAGTTTTATATTTATAGTTAAATAATACTTATTAAATAAATATATATATTTAGCAGGTTTTCATAAAAGTTACATATCATATTTTGCCTCCATAAAGATAATAAAATAGCAGTTTCTAGTGCTTTAAGAACTTATACTTCAAAAAGTTTGAGTGTTAAAACTGTCTTTTCATTTTTCATAGGATGATAGCAAACAAGCACAGTTCTTAGCTCTGGCTGTTGTTTACTTCATTTCGGTTCTGATGGTTTCCAAGTATCGTGACATATTAGAACCCCAGAGAGAGACTACAAGAACTGGAAGCCAACCAGGTAGAAACATCAGGCAAGAAATAAATTCACCAACAAGTACAGGTACTTAACATTGTATAATTATTTGAATTTTCACCATGATGTATCTCCTTTTTTTCACCTTTACATCTAGATTTAAACTGGACCTCTTCATAATCACCTCAAATATTTATGAATGGTTGGTATAGAAATGCTAATTTAGTATTCCTTAATTCAACAAAAATGTATGAATGGTATTTTTATATAGTTGCTACATTCTCATTTTATCAGTATAGCTTTGGTTTCAGTGTTTCTCATTTATTAATACAAATCATTAATTTATACCACTATTTAATATGCAAGTAACTCACATATTGTTAAATATATTACTTTTTTAACGTTTATAAACATGAAAGTAGAAAGTCATTATAGAGTTGTTCAATGCCAAGGATAAGCCAAAATACAAATCTTTGTAGCCAAGCTCAAAAGTTGGATTTTTTTCTTTTTTAGCTGTATACAGTTAATTCAGTATCTAAATATTCTATCAGTGATTTATAATCAAACATGTGTTCTAAACTTTATACCAAAGAGGCCTCAACTAAAATCAAAGACTTGTGGAAAGTTAACATGGACAACAATGAACCGCCTTGGGTCATGCTGCCTTTTTTCATTTGCAAAAAATGCTCATGTTGCAGCAGTTCTTGCATTACTAGCTTTGCCCACTCTACTTGAACAGCATAAACACAGTTTCTGGCAACTAACATTTTTATATTGGACACCTTCTATCATTATCATTTCCTTCCAGGTGTTTATATCAAGGTTGTTTCTCTATTGTTTGCAGCGAAACCTTGATAACCTAATGGTTATTTCATGTACCACTGGATTAATTTGTAGTTGAAATTTTCTTTCCTAAATAAATGCATATGATTTATAAATAAAATGGATATTTCAAAAAGTGAGTAGAAATTAGTGGTCAAATCTCTGCATCTTGTTTTTCATAAGCATATCCTATTTCATATACCTTTTATTGATGTCATGGAGATATGGATTATGTTTTAGCTACAGTATTTTGCTGTTGCATGATTCATGTACTTTTAACACACAAACATGAGAATATTTCATTATAATATACTTTTGCTTTTAATTTTATTATTCAAATTAAACATCATCCTACCATTCCAGTTCATGTTTTTTCACCATTTAAAACACTAAGACTTATCATCTTCTTTTTCTTCATTTTTAATGCTTTTGTATCCATTATATGTACAAAAAGTAATAGTATAGTGAACCTTCTAGTTCTGAGTTTCTTGTGTATTTGTATGTCTCTGTGTATGTTGCTAGAATTACTCTACTTAACAAATGTATTATTTTCTTTCTCTTAATACATAACCTCTTTTCTTCAGAGATGCATTCGTTATTGCTAGTATTGTTTGCATGTTGCAGTAATACAGAATTGTCATGGATCTTCAGTGGACCATGTGGCAGGTTGTTACATGCTGGCTCAAATTGATTCCATGATTTTCTCCACAGTTGTGGTCATACCATCTATCCCTCATCCAAGTTTGAACCATGGATTCCTTGCCAAGTTAATTCCTGAGCAGAGCTTTGGCCACTCATTTTACAAAGGTAATACTGACCTCATCTCCTGACCTGTTTGGGTATTCTTATTTCATGAATTGTTTTAAAATAAATATTCATGATATAATTGTTTATAAACAAGTATATACCTCAGGTTTCATGGAGATATGATATGTTGTATTTATACCTAGCTATTGAGAGCGAAGTATAGCTTTTATATTTGTATTTTATTACATTTCTTTAAGTATCATCTATAAATTAAGGATACCTAATTATATGTATATTAATATGCATAGTGGTAGCACTCAGGAGAGATCTCAGGAGAGTCACAGTTTAGTAGTGGGACTAAATGAGCCTAATATAAAGGCTACTCTAGAATAAACCTTAAAAACATGCCTTGAAAGCATCAAACTGATCTATACGTTATTTAACTTCCAGTTAGAACAAAGCCCCAACACTGTAAAGGAATGCGAAAAGTCCATATGAAAAACCATAAAATTAAATATTAGACATCCAACAAAAATTATTAAACATGCAAAGAAGGAGAAAAATGTGATGCATAAGCAAAAGAAAAAAAATCAGTGAATAGAAACAGATTTTGAGACAACAGAAATGGCAGAAGTGTCAGATACGGACATTATAGAAGCCATTACATGTATATTCAAGATGTTTTTCAATGTAATGGAAAAAGTTAACATATTGAAGAGAGAAATGGAAGATATAAAGAAAACAATGACAATTTTAGAGATGAAAAATACAATAGCCAAAATGATAATATCTCTGTGTAGGAGTAACATGAGATTACTGACTTCAGAACAAAGGATTATAAGAGGTAGAATACTGTGATAGCTCCAAGATTTTCCTGTGTACGCACTCTGCAAAATTCCTGGGATGATAAATATGATGGTGTTTACTCCTGTGATTAGGTTATGCTGTATGGCACATTGGCCTTTAAGAAATGGTGATTATCCAGGTGGGCTTGACCTAATCGCATGAGCTCTGTAAAAGAAGAGAGTTTCCTCCTCTGGTCACAGAACAGGAAGTCCGAGAGACTTGAAATGTGAGAGAAATTTGACATGAAGGAGGATCTTTATTGCTTAGATGGAGGTGATCATCTTATTGCTTAGATGGAGGAGCAAGGACCTGAGAAAACCACATAGCTAATAGCACTCACCAGCTGACAGCCAGCAAGAAAGTGGGGACTTTAGTCCTACAGCAGGAAGGAACTGAATTCTGCCAATAATTGAATGAGTTTTGAAGAGGACCCTGTGCTCCAGGTGATACAATACTTCAGTGTATTCCATAACTGGCTAATCATATGGAACAGCAACTTTTGGAACAAATAAAGCTAGCAAAATATTTTTGTTACAACTTGATGAATGTACAAATATTATTTTTTATAAATGTGCAACCTTTGAACAGCATGATGAAATGAAGGGAAAAATATTTTTTTCAACTTCACTGCTGGCTGACAAACACATCTAGCTCTAAACTGTGCAAACCAAAAAAAGGATGAGATTGTCAGCAAACATCACCTGGAGTTTGTCTGGTGGAGTGTGTTCCAAAGGCTCTGCTATGGAAAGTATCCGGTTGTATCTGCCCAGATTAAGGAGCCTATATCAGAATAGTAATGCACATTGTCAAGAAAGTCTTGCTATGAAAATAGTGTCAGTTAAACTGAAAATAGTTTCAGTTACACTGAACAGTGGTGTTAGTAGCATAATAAAATTTTGAATTACTTTAAGGCCAATGTGGTAAACTTGCTATTATTCTTTATATTATGTGATACTATGGCAGATTATCATAACTGTTATTGCATGCTGTAGTGCAGTGGTTATTGGGGGAAAATGTCTGTCAAATATTTTTCATGAACTCAATGCTTCCAAACGGGGAAAGATATTTTTTCATGATAGATATGATCAAAGAGCACAAACAAAAGTTAAAATCTTAGAGGTACACAATTTCTGTGATATGTTTCACAATTTAATAATAATTATCGGCCCAGCTCGGTGGTGCATGCCTATAATCCCAGCACTTTGGGAGGCCAAGGAGAGAGGATAGCTTGAGACCAGGAGTTTGAGACCAGCCTGGGCAATGTAGTGAGACCCCGTCTATATAAAAAATTAAAAAATTAACCAGGCATGGTGGCATGTGCCTGTAGTCCCAGCTACTCAGGAGGCTGAGGTGGGAAGATTGCTTAAGCCCAGGAAGTTTAGGTTGCTGTGAGCCGTGATTGTGCCTACTGCACTCCAGCCTGAGCAACAGAGCAAGACCCTTTTTCAAAGAAAAAAATTATTAAGTATTCTGATCTTTAGGAATGATCTGATTTTGTTCATCTTTCAAGTTATCACCTGTCATTTTATGGATTGGGCAGACTATTTTATATTTTATTTTCCAGCAATAGAAGATTCACAGATAGCAAATTAATGGATCTGGAATCCATTTCTGTCATTGAAATATAACTTACATCTTATTTTAACTATACAAAATGTAGAAGAGTTTTCATTCCATCAACATACCTGTGTGACACTACTTTCTCCTCTTTGAGTGTTATTGACATAAAACAAAAACAATTTAAGTATTTATTATTCCCGAGTTGCTTTATTGCCAGTTCACCTTAGATTAGATAAATTAACAAGCAAAAAGCTCATTGTCAACATCATAAACTTTATTTATAATCGCAGTATTTGTTCAAAATATTCATATAGGCATTTGGGACGTGAGGATCACTCTTTACCTAAAATTTTTTGTTTAGTTATGTTGTGTAATGAAGAAAAGTTACAAGTGTAATAGTAGTTGTCTAAATTAATCACAGTTCACTTTCGGTGAACAACACAGGCCATTTTTATAATTGTATTCTTTTTCTTTGTGCTATTTTTGTCTAATTATATTTATTGATATGTAATTTTATGTCTGCCTAATCAAATAACAAAAACAGTTGTGCTTTTATTTTGTGTAGTTTTAAAATGTTTTATTTTTTCAGTAATTTACAATTGGTAAATAAAAATTCATATTTTATTTTCTAAATGTGTCAGTGAATGATGGATTTAGGACATAAAAGTAAATTTTCACAAATAGTTTGAGAAACCCTTTTCTGGACTACTCTTCAGCTCCTTCACACCCTACTCCCTTCTTTCAGCTCCTTTTTGAGACTTTAAGAAAACTCTGAATTAGCTCTCTGGTCTCTCTCTTTAAATTTTGATGTAATCCCTTAGTTCAGACTCAAATCCTTCTTGAAGTATTGCCATAGTTTCTTCATTGGACTCTTAGTTTCTAGGCTTTCTCTCGGTTTATTACTGACAATTTTGGAAATAACACTAATATATAATACAATATAGTAATAGTAAGTATAATTTATGTACCATTTTAATATAATAAATATTTTATAATATATAATAACTATAATAAAGTAATTTTTCTTCCTAAAATTCTCAAAAGGCTCCCTGTAATTTTTGAGACAAAGTTAAAATGCCTTAACATGGCAAAACTATTCTAATTCTGACTTGACTCAATTACAATAATCATCTCCAAAGTGGATTCCTTACTTCTCTTACTGATCGTTGTTCTTTTATTTTTACAGTTTTGCTGCCTATTTCATGGTTTTAAAAGATAAAGCAGATTATGTCCTTTCTTGACATAAAATTTCTAGTAGTATTTAGAGTAACATTTCACAAGGGCCCTAGATAAGATGACTATTGACTACGTTTCCAACTTTATCTCATGCTATTCTTTCTTTTGCTCACTATGAAACCATCAGACTACCTTCTAGTTTTTTAATCATGCCAAGCATTTTCATGCCTCAGGATGTTTGTATTTTGTTCCTGGCTTTTGGCTCTTTTCCCTGTTTTCTGTGTGACTGGTACCTACTCATTCTTCAGGTCATCTCCTCCGAGAGGCCTTCCCTGACTCCTGTGACTGAGTAGCTTCCTTTCCATTATTATTCTTTCTCATATCATCTTGTTTTATTTCCTTTCTTCTATTCAGTGCTTTGTTTAATCGTTTATTAGAATGTATGCTTCAAGAGGGTAATCATAACTAACTTTTTTTTAGTTTATGTATTTATGGTGTACAATGTGATATACTGATATTTGTATGCATTAGGGAATGATTAAGTCAAGCTAATTAATGTCTTCATCACCTCACATATCATTTTTTTTTTGTGGTAAGAATGTTTAAAGTTTATTCTCAGCAGTTTTCAAGTACTGATACATTATTAACTATAGTCACCATGCTGGAAAATAGATCACCAGCATTGATTCCGTCTCTGTAACTGAAACATTGGTCCTTTTGGTGAACATCTTCCCAGTCCCTAGTAACCACTATTCTACTCTTTACTTCTGTGAGTTCAACTTTTTAAGATTCCCTATATAAGTAAAATTATACCTATATTTGTCTTTTTATGTCTGACTTAATTTAATGCAGTATTCTCCAGATTCATCCATGTTGTCATAAATGACAGGAGTTTCTTTTTTATGGGTGAATAGTGTTCCATTGTGTATATACATTTTATTTATTCATTCATCTGTTCGTCAATAGACACTTGATTCCATATTTTGACTATTGTGAATAATGCTGCAATGAACATCGGGGTGCACATACCTCTTTCAAATACTGATTTCATATCACTTGGATATATACCCTGAAGTGGAATTATTGAATCGTATGGTAGTTCTGTTTTTAATTGTTTGGAGAATCTCAATACCATTTTCCATAATAGCTGTCCTAATTTTCATTCCTATCAACAGTATGCAAGGGTTCCCTTTTCTTCACATCTTCTCCAACACTTATATTTTACTTTTTTTTTTTTTGGTTGTTTTTTTTCGAGATGGAGTCTCACTTTGTCACCCTGGCTTGAGTGCAGTGGTGCGATCCTGGCTCACTGCAACCTCCACCTCCCGGGTTCAAGTGATTGTACCGCTTAGCTTCCTGAGTAGCTTGGATTACAGGCACGCCCCACCATGCTGGGCTAATTTTTGTATTTTTAGTAGAGACGAGGTTTCACCATCTTGGCCAGGCTGGGCTTGAACTCTCCACCCCAAGTGATCCACCTGCCTATGCCTCCCAAAGTGCTGTGATTACAGATGTGAGCCACTGCACCTGGCCACATTTTCAATAATAGTCATCCTGTGTGAGGTGATATTTCTTTGCGGTTTTAATTTGTATTCCTCTAATAATTAGTGAAGTTGAGCATTTTTTATATACCTGTTAGCTGTTTGTCTTCTTTTGAGAAATGTCTATTCAAGTTATTTGCCTATGCTTTAATTGGGTTATTTGTTTTGTTGCTGTTGAGCTGAGTTCCTTATATATTTTGGATATTAAACCTTTATCAGATATATAATTATATATGTTGGCATTTTATTATTAGTATTATTGGTTGCCTCTATTCCATTATAAAAGTGCATGATACATTTTAATAGGATTTATGAGAAGAAAAGGAAAAAGTAAAAACAAGCTAGGGCAAGAGAAAAGCAAAATACATATATATGAATATATTGTAAGTTCTAGTCGATAATTTATTTAAAATATAAAAATTATAACTACATTAAAATTTGAGTTCTAAACATTACTTGTAAGTGGAACTTCGGGAAGAGCAAAGTAAGAACCTCCAAAATACTGCTTTTCTAAAAGTAGTATTTTCAAAATACTACTTTTTTTAATGTTATTTAAAATGAGAACACTGGCAAAAACTGTCAAAATCAACTTTTTCAGTTCTTTGGAAAGCAATCAGGTTTACAACAACCCAGAGGCTGTTAATTCAAGAAAAACTCTAGACCTTTATAAGAACAGCAAGATTTAGAGTGATTTAACTCACCCTGTTGCCATCTACCTTTCCTCAGCTCTGTGGTAGCTTTGAAAACCAGAGGCCAGACACCAGTGGTAGTTTTGAAAACCAGTAGTCTAGCAGCCACTGAGGATAGGAGTGGGAGTAGGTTAGGTTTAGAATTCCTTAGAAAGTCTCGACCTTAGAGCATTATAACTATTTGAACTGTATGGAATCTTCCTGGAAAACCTCCATTCACAGGGCTTATTATTATTTGACCTAATCTAGAGCTTGTTTAGTGAGAAAAGCCTGTCTCCAAGGTATTTGTTGAAAATAATCAGCTTTTTTCTTTAATGTTGCAACTGCTCGAAGTGACAGTGCCAGTTGGGGCAAACAAGAACCTTGCCTAAAAGCTTAAACAGATGTGAGAATGAGATATCCATATTCCCAGGGCTGTCCTCAGGCCCAGGGAAGACCTGAGAAGGCCTCAGTCTCTCACCTTTGGCTGACCTTGAGGCCCAGCACAAGAAGGAAGCGCAGGCTAAGAGAGAGTTTTAAACCATGAGAACATTGCAAGCATACCCAAACACACACACACAGAGCCTGTGGCAAAGGGTGGAAAATTTATTGGTTCAAGACATTTAAGACAATGTCTGTGCAATCATTAGCTGACCACTAGGTTAACTGAGCAGAGACTTAAGTGGCTGCAGATGATGGAAAACAGATTTTACAGAATTAGTTCAGGAAAATGGATAAACAGAACAAGAACAAACTGTAGGTGGGGTCAGATTTTCATGATTGCCACATTATGTTATTTAAAATATCCAGTTTACAACAAAAAGAATTAAGAGACAAGCAAAGAAATAGGAAAGTATGGTCAATACACAGGGGGAACAAAGCAGTTGATATAAAATGCCCCTGAGGAAGCCCAGATACAGAACTTACTAGACGGAAACTTTAAACCAGCTATTTTACATATGCTCCAGTAATTACAGGAAGCATTTTCTAAAGAACTAAAGGTATAAGAGCAATATCTCACCAAAAGGAGGATACCAATAAAGATATATGTAATAAAGAACCAAATAGAAATTCTGGAGTTGAAAATTGTAATAACTGAAATGAAAAATTCACTTAGAGGGGTTCAGCAGAAGATCTGAGCTGGCAGAAAAAGAATCAGCAACATGAAGATAGCTCAATTGTGTTTATCCTACGCTGGGGAACAGAACAAAGAAAGAATGAAGAAAAGTGAACAGAGCCTCACAGACCTTTGTGACACTATTAAGTTGAACCAACATATGTATACTGGGAGTCCCAGAGGAAAGAAGAGAAAAAGAAAGGAGCAGAAAGAAAATTTGAAGAAATATTGGCCTGAAAACTCCCTACAGTTGATGAAAATCATTAATATATATGTCTAAAAAGCTCAATGCACTCCAAGTAGGATAAACTCAAGAGAGACCCACATGTTGACACAGCGTAGTCAAAACATCAATTAGAAGATGTTCTTGGTTGGCTCTTAATTTTCATTTTGTCTCTTATGAGCGTATAAGTTAGTAATAATATTTAATTCCTGAAGTTGTATTCTTTTCATACACTTAGTGTAGCAAGCAAACAAAATAAATCATATATAAATAATTGCAAATAATTAATTCATTGCAGTATTTTTGTTTAAAATGAACTTTAATGAGGATTTAAAATCTTTTTGTGTATTTTTTTTCCTCTTTGGAGTTAAGATATTTAATTAATTTTGCATTTATGGATTTAATATAAACAAAATGTGTAAGTTAGTTACATATAGCTTTTTTATGTTTCATTTTAAATTACAGTGATTTAGTTTGCTTATATTATTATTTGAAGTACCAAAGCTTAATATAATTTTTAGTGCTATACTAACAAGGTGCTGTATGTTTCTTTCATGATATTCCTTATTTAGAGAGTTTGGAAAATGGCAATTTCAGTAATTTAATATGTAAGACATATTGAAATTCTTCATAAATCATGGTAAAACAGGATTTTTGGAGGAAGGAATGTGATACGTGAAGTCACCGTGTAAATATCATGTCATTTGCTGAAGTTGTCCTCATATTTTTCTCAAAATGTATTAGATGAACTCATTATAGTCAATGAAAAACAGTAAGAAAAAGAGACATCTGGCATCCAAATGCCTGTTTCTGACAAGGTTAAGATCACTCTGGCTAGTAATGTTTCTGCTCTGTGTACTGACATTGCCTGTTGCTACAGAAACTGATAAGAGCTATTGAAAACTTACATGCCTGTGATTAATATAACCTACACAGATGCAATCATTTATAGTTTTTCTGCAGTTCATGCCTAACTTCCTATTTGAATCATGGATTAAATCCTCAAAGTACTTTAGTGTCACAAAGAGGTATTCTGGAAACACGAGTTATCTAAGTTGAAGTTTATGGTATCAACTGAGAGCATGTTCTGTTAAAGATGTCAATGCATACTGAGAAATATGTAGGTTTTTTGACTGCTGATCTGTTTTTTTATTGCTATTATAAAATATCCTATTGGCATTTAGTTTTATTTCTATGTAATATCGTAGCGTGTATGCTTTACAAAACATATTTATTTGAATAAAAGTCATTGAAATATCAAAATTACTACTTCCTTTTTGAAATCATTCTTTTATCAGCCTCAATAAAAATAAAATCGAGATGTTTTTAGTACTATGTAAATATTTTGATGAGCTATTTGAAAATATTCTAATATTTGATTTCTAGAAACTTTTAATTGTGTTTTGTAATCTAGAGGTCAACATTTATATTGAAGTTTCAAGTATCTAGTTAGAAAGTTAAAGATTTTAATATCCATTGTAAGTCAAATAGTTGAGCAGAAAAGCAAAATATTATGTAGTTGGTGGCAAAAGTCTTTTGATGTGGTAGCTTGTGAACACCAAATCAGATTTTATTTCCTTAGGTATTTTGTTTGCTAGTGAAATGCTTTATATTCCAGTCTAATATAGCTTGAGAAGTTTAAACTTTTTGTATAGCTGTTAATGTAACATGTCATATATAACGATACTTAGACATTATATTAATGGAAAGTCAAAACAGTAGACCATATCTGTAAATTAGCTAAATTCACACTAAGTGTTAGATATGATTGTATGACTTCTGATAATTAAACTCTATAAAAATTAGCCCATGCTAGTAACCATGACACTGTTTTGTTTTTGTTGTTGTTAAAGTTTTTGTTTCTGCATTTACATTTTCTGTCCTCTTGTCGCTATAACTATTTAAACTATTTAATTCTCTCCTGATACTTTGCTGCAATTGTTTTCTCTCAAAAATGTACAATCCATAGATGCAAATGTATGTTAAAATATATTCAGTGGTATCTCTAATAGTGAAAATAACTGCCTCAGTCATCTTATCTTCTCATTCTAGATTTGTAGGTTATTTTATCAACTTCCAAAATTTTGGCTATTGCCTCAGTTTGAATGATCCCAAAATGTATGGCTATTCTTCTTTTGACCTACAGATATAAATATCTTAGAGATTCTGTAGACTAAAAGTGATTCAAAATTTAGTTAATTATTTTCCTGAAGAAATCTCATTTTCTTCCTTTCTCAGTTAGTGACGTATTACCACTCTTTTTCTTAACCTAGATATTTCAGAAATACCCTTAGTCTTCTCCTCCTTCTCATTTATAGGGTTACTATTCTAATTTAAGTCTTAGTCTTCTCTGACAAGATTTTATTAAAAATGCCAAACTATTGTCTTTACTTCTTACCTGTTTCCTTCTCCAGTCCTTTGCCTACTATTATTGACATTGTCTTCTCAAATGCAGTTATTTTAATTTTTAATCTTGGAAGCAGTAAAGAATCTACCCTGATTTTCACATTGGTCATCCAATATGAATGTTTGAATATTATTATCATATTCCACAGATTAATCTATTCTTTCAGTCTATCATCTTTGACCAAACTAACAAATAAACAAACAAAATTTAAATCTATTCAACAAATATGAGGAAAACTATGATATAACATTGCATTGTGATAAATGCATATTTTAAGTCAGTTTAAATTAGTATTTGATATTAGGAATATTGAATAATATGAGGATGTTATTCCTAATTTAATGTATAGATTTGATATAATTTGACTCAAAAGAAAAGGGGGAGAAAAAAATGGGAGATTTTATTTCAAAACCTGGCAATATTTTTCTGATGCTTATCCTAGAAAAAGTATTATAAATTCACACGCTCAGGAAATCTGAATGGTATGCCATTAGTTTAAATTCAAGCAATTAAAAAAACTGTCTAATAGACAACACCCAAGAATTGAGTCTGTTACTGACAAAATCCCTTCATATTGTTTTTAATTTTTTAGTATGTGTGTACAAAACTTTCAGAAGCTGTGATCACACCCAACAATTCTATCATCAGAACAACACTTCTACTAGAGATTTCACAAAAGATTTTGTGAGATGTCTTGCTGACATCAAGGTAGCCTATTTTCCTGTTGGGCAGTTTCCTGGTTTCTTGTCCTAACAACTTTTGAATTCAAAGAAACAAGCAAATAATAACAAAATCTAAGAGAAGTTATATAGAATTTACTGATTTTCAATTTTTAGGAGATCTTTGAAATAATTTAGTCTGTGCTTCTCATTTTCAAAGATTATGAAACTTTCAAACTTAAATGCAAGTTTAAGCAATACAAATAGCTAACATTTACTGAGCTTCTACTTTAAAGTGAGAACTGCAGTGAATTTACATATAGTAGCTTAATGGTATCTTACTTTATTCAAAATGATTAAGTTAAGGACTGTTATCTCCATTATACTTAGATGAGATACACTTTTCAAGGTTATCGTTTAGAATTTGGTAACATTTTATTATGTGGAGAACTTTATTACATTAACCTTTGTATGATGAAATTTGATAGAAATTTAACATTTTAAAGATTTTTTTATTTCATTACTTTTAGTTGTTAATATTATATGTGTATTTCATTATCTGTGTAGTTATATGCACATATATGTTTCTGATTTAATTTTCACAAATTGAAATTTATATTTATTTACAAAGAATGAGCATGAGTATTCCAAAATATAGGCCTTGTCCTTGAGGAACATTATTATATTATTAATGTATTTATTCTTTTGAACTAATCATTTGACTTGCTTTGCATTTTGCAAGTGTGTCAGAATTTTACGTATTGTAATTTTAAAATGATCTTCGATTATCTTGAATATTTCAGATATTATTAGTTATTGAAGTACCAAAGAAAGTATAAAAATGACTTTATATTTTTAAGGAAACTAATAGAGAAATATAAGAATTTCTCTTCTATGATTGGCAGCTAACAATCAAAGGATAAGAGGGGAACATCATATAATTATTATTTATAAGCTGCTTTAGGAAATTGTTATAGGAACTATTTCCTGATGCTTTTGAAGGCATCAGTTTTGAAATGCCAGATGATTTAAGAAGCAAGAGGATTATTTTGATGCTCCCTGAACAAAATAGTAGGTGTATTGGATGATATATATATATATATTTTTTTTTTTTGAGATGGAGTTTTGCTCTTGTTGCCCAGGCAGGAGTGCAGTGGCATGATTTCAGTTCACTGCAACGTCCACCTTCCAGGTTCAAGCAATTCTCCTGCCTCAGCCTCCCGAGTAGCTGGGATTAGACGTATCCCACCGTGCCTAGCTTATTTTTGTGTTTTTAGTAGAGACGGGGTTTCGCCATGTGGGCCAGGCTGGTCTCGAACTCCTGACCTCAGGTGATCCACCTGCCTCAGCCTCCCAAAGTGCTGGGGTTACAGGCATGAGCCATCATGTCTGGCTGGATGATATCTTTCAACTGAGTTGTGTTACTACTATGCACATCCGTTTAGCAATTTTTTGTTTCTACAGGTTTTGTTTTCTTTATTTGAATATATGAAAACATTTGATTAATAATACAAGATTTTTACTTTCAAAGCTTTTTTCTAACCTAGTTTCTTTCATTACAGAAACACCTGCTGCATTTCCAGACACTATAAAAGAAAAAGAAACACCAACTCCTGGTGAAGATATTCAGGTAGAAAGTTCAATTCCCCATACAGATTCAGGAATTGGAGAGGAGCAAGTGGCTAGCATCCTGAATGGGGCAGAATTAGAAACAAGTACAGGCCCTGATGCCATGAGTGAACTCTTATCCACTTTGTCATCCGAAGTGAAGAAATCACAAGAGAGCTTAACTGAAAATCCTAGTGAAACGTTGAAGCCTGCAACATCCATATCTAGCATTAGTCAAACCAAAGGCATCAATGTGAAGGAAATACTGAAAAGTCTTGTGGCTGCTCCAGTTGAAATAGCAGAATGTGGCCCTGAACCTATCCCATACCCAGATCCAGCATTGAAGAGAGAAACACAAGCTATTCTTCCTATGCAGTTTCATTCCTTTGACAGGTAGGTACTGAACTTATTATTCACAGGGCTTTATACATAAAAGGAAAATTAGACTTTGTTAATTTTAAAATATAAGGAAGATCTTGAAAACTTTATTAATGTAGATTCTTATTACAAAGACAATCAAAATGATGGCTCAACCTAATCTTATAATAAGACATCTTAATAATACATCTTAAAGAAGAGGTTTCAATGTGATATGATGGATAGCACATTGAATTGGAAGTAGGGAAACATGGATTATGGTTATATTCCATTATCAAAGGACTACAGTACATTGGGGTGTTATTTTTCTCTTTGGACTTAGTCGTTTCATGTATATAATGGGGAAGGGGATGGGTCACATCTGTCCAAGGTTTATCCTGGCTCTGAAATTCCATTATAATATTATAAAATACTATAATAATTGTTGGAGATTATATGACATGCTTTAAGTGATAATATTTAAATTTGAACCTTAAATGGAAGTATATGGAAAAATTTTAAAATTGTTTGTGGTCATCTTCTTTATGAGATTTCCAATACCAATGTAAAAGCTGTATTTTGAAGCATGTATTTAAAAGTAAATATTTTTGAAAGGTATTTTGGCATTTTAGGTATCGAAACTATTTATAACATGGCCCATATGTCATATGTCTACATTCAAATGTTAAATCGTGCAAGGAATTTTTTTAAGGAACAATTAATTTTTTATTCCAGTATACATTCAATAAAAATGATAGTTCACAGAAGCAGAATAAGATACTTTAGAACCTAATACCCTAGTCATCTAATATCTTCCACTATTTAAAAACATGTGCAAGATTAGAAGAATATTTTAGTCACTAATTACTAACAGTAGTACTTAACATTGATCACTGGGGTTAATGCCTATTCCAAATAATGTTTGCATGTTAATGTATTAACTAAAAAATGTGATGGCTTACCTTTTAAAGTAAATCATTGTTATTGATGTTTTAAAACATCTTTTCATACCAAAAACTTATGTATATGTATGAGGTGATTGACAAGCAAGTGTTTTTTTTTGTTTTAGAAAGACAAGATCAAATTAGGAAATAAAATGTTTCTAAATGGAAATGTCAAAGTATATAGTCAAAAAATAATATCTATTCCATATTGCTTTCTCTAAAGTAGCCAGACTGCTCTTGTTCTAAGTAACATTTTAGTTTAGGGGTAGAGGATGTGGCAGTATAGTCATTTCAGTTTGGATGAATACCCTTTTTTTTTTTGTTTTTGAGATGGAGTCTCACTCTGTCACCCAGGCTAGAGTGCAGTGGTGCGATCTTGGCTCACTGCACCCTCCACCTCCTGGGTTCAAGCAATTCTCTGCCTCAGCCTCCTGAGTAGCACCTGCCACCACGCCTGGCTAATTTTTGTATTTTTAGTAGAGACGGGGTTTCAACATCTTGGCCAGGCTGGTCTTGAACTCTGATCTCATGATCCACCCGCCTTTGCCTCCCAAAGTGCTAGGATTACAGGCGTGCGCCACCGCACCTGGCCGAATTACCCTTTTAATACACAATATAATTTAAACTTTGCCTGTAAACACTTTTGCCAGTGTTTTACAAATACGTCTTGAAAATCTGTCGTGGAAAATGTAAGTGGCACTGGTTATCATGCAGAATATAAAGATGAATAAAATTAGTTTTATCTTCTATGAATTTAGAGAGTAGTAAGAAGATGTTTGCAAATAATTGCTATAATAGATAAAATGTGTGGTGTCAGAAGTTTTAAAAAGTAAAAAATGGTAGGACTATAAAATGTAAGAAATATTTTTCTTTTTTTGGTATTTTGGTATTAATATTGTGTTTGGATGTTCATTCATATAGTGATGTTCCCTGGGTGTTCCTTATGATGTTTCACATTTATTTCACCTTTTTCACATATTTGGTTTATGTTTTCATGATATGCCTGTATGTGTGTTTATAAGTTTGTATAAACATATGCATGTAAGTATATGTACTTGTGTATTTCTATAAGCCTATAAGGTAATATATAGTAATTTAAGTTTTGTATTCTAGTTAATTTTAAATTATATCTTTAAATGTTGGTAAAATACAAACCAATAAATACAGATGATTATTGTGATTTACATATGAAAATCCAATGAAATAAACATTAAGTAAAATTTTTTGTTTTAATTTGGATTATTGTTAGAATGAGTTTTTTAATTAAAACTTTAAAAAGCAGTCACCTGAGTGCTAATATTCTTAGCTACTCAAAATTTATTATACTTTTGAGAATATTGCTTTAAGAAAAATACAGCTTTTTATGTTCCTATAGCATTTGTACAAAATGCAGTAGGAGTGGAATCATTATTCTAAATTGCATAAGTACAAATGAAATGGAAGAGCACAAAGCATATTTCAGTTCTTTTTAGGAAAAGAGTCTCTAGTGTAGTTAATATATGCAATAGCTCACGTACTATCAAATGTAAATGATGAGGTGATATTGATGAAAGGAGGGGATTGAGGTCTCGGGGGCGCTGATGACGGATTGAACAGAAGCGGCCTTGCACTGCACGTAACTCAAGTCTGTCGTCTTCACTACTCAAAGCCATAATGGGAGGTGGCAGTTTGAAATGAGTTGCCACGGCAAAGAGTATTATTTTTGAAATGCTTTCACACAAATCACTAGGCCCTGCATACAACTTAGTTTCATGCTTTAATGTCATCAGGAGGCACAAATTGGTGTGTCTAATTGTTTGCCACCTGCCAGCAAAATGAGCTGCCAGCCAGCCAGACGGGTTTGATTGTCTGTCAGCCATTCAATAGATTGAGAGTGACAACATCAAAAATTTAACTTCAAACTCTGAAGCTTTGAGCAGCTTTTCAGAGACATCATCCCCACAAGTGCTTCTGGACCAGTGCATTTTTCAATTATACTTCCAGGGTATTGCTACCATTTGCCTTATCTGTCTTAAGGTAGCTATAATTACATTATGAGGTATATAAACATATTTCTGAAGCACTAAAGTCTGAAATCCAAGTTATGACATGTCTTTTAACATCAGATTGAATTCGTTGAAAATGAGATCCAGGATGACAGGCTTTAGAATGAAAGTCCTGAATGCTACCGGTTTCAAACACAGAATCTATCATGGGTCTTACTTTACCAATAATGTGTTTTTCATTTTAATCTTTAGTTGAAAAGTAGATATAAACTCAGTTGGTCGCTTCTTTGTAACTAAATCACACTCCTAATAATATTGTACAGTCTCAATAGAATTCATGTAGGATTTTACTTTTGTTAACCAGTTGTTTATTGATTATATTGCAGACATGCTAACAATGATTTCCTTATACTTATCCTGGATTTTAAATTTGGAAATAATTTCCTAGAACAACTGGGATAATTTGAGTTATGTTAACTTGTGTTCTACGTCGAGTGTATCTCACCCCTTAGGATAGAGCATTGGTGAACTTCAGTGTTTTGAAGTTTATAATAAAAAATTGCAACATCAAATTCTTAGAAACATTTAGACTTAATTAAAATAAACCTTTTTTCTTTACTATTACATATTTCATCAGATTATGAAATATTACATAAATGTTCTGTACATATAAGGAAAGTACTGATTCTTTTTCTATTTCCTTCAGTCATCTGTGCAGATTAAGTGTATATCTTTGATTATACTCAGTGATCCGAACAGATGTGTACTCATGAAGTATTAAAATGCTAGAGATCCTCTAGTACTGTTCTATAATGAGCAAACACTGTATGTAAAGAGGAAATACAATCATAAAACTATAACAATTTTTTCAAAGTTCTGTTACTGTGAGGCAGAGAGAAATATTTATGATGGTTTTATTTTTAACAGAAAAGCTTAATAATCTCATTTTAGAATTCTTAAATCAAGTTGCCAAGTTCTCTAACAATACTATCTCTTTGGATAGATTGCTATATTTATCGATGGTTTATAAAATGTTTTAATTGAGCTATTATTTTTCATGTACTGTGTAACTTTTACTTTGGAGTAATGCTTTTATCTAAAGCCACCAATTAACCTTTTACTTACCTTTTAAACTAAAAATTTAATCTTATATATCTGCATGCTTTTTATCTTTTGAGTGTTTGGTATATATATATCTATGTTTTGGTTTAGTTTTAACTTCCTAGGATTTCCAGAGATTCCCACTTAGTTTGAACAAAAGACAAAAAAAAAAAAAAATAGAGGTCAATGTGCTTCTCATACATTTTTAACTGTTAGTATGTTTTTAAAAATTGTTTTAAATGTGGGATATCACACAAAGCTTATAATTGTGCTGCTTCTTTGGCTAACAGACCTCAAACTTACACTTCACTTTTTCAGATTTTGCAAACCTCCTGTATTCAAATTACTGGGTTTGATATATTCAGGGAAACTAGTAGGTATTTTTTCCTCAAAATTTTAATATCCTTGCTTCCCAGTGTTTAATTCTCTGAAAAAGAAAAATCTATTTTGTAAATAATATAGGGCCAAAAAAGCAACTTAGATAGACTTCATATTATTAACCATGAAGTATAAGCTTGAGCTAGGTATTTTCTCTTTAGTTTCATTAGTATTCTAATATTGATATTAGTGGTAAGGATGAAATTTCAGGGTAAATATTTTTAAAAATGTTGAGTAGAGTTAATGAGGTCTTCTTATGTTGATTCATTTAAAGTTAGAATTAAGTAACTATGAAAAATTATAATTACTTCTGAAGACTTCAATTTGTTCTTATTACTTTCTATTTTTTTAAAAATGTATTTTGACCCTATCACTTAAAAGATGAACAAATAAACGTAAGCCAAATTGATTATTCATCTTCCAGCCTTTACAATTGAAATTTTCTACATCTAGCCACTGTAATTTCTGCTTTTATTATGCTGCAAGTGCCCTGAGTATATATTTTAAGGTCAATTGCTGGAAGATTCAGTTTTGACTGAGCATGTTTGTGTCCTCATTTCCCCAATGTTGTTGACTTTGTCTCTCCTGGCATTTATAGACAGCTGAATAAAGTTCAGTGAGCTGAATAAAGTATCTCTCATTAATAGGTGATTTAATGAGATTCTTTATTGTTTCTTAAACATATTTTTAATATTGCAATTCTCAAATATTTTACAAAATAAGGAAGCATGATAGATAACATCATGAGAGCATTCACCTTGCGATTTCTGATGAACTGAAGTAAATTGTCATGTTATCCTAGAATCAGTAACAAATTATTTTTCTCTTTTAAGTTTCAACTTTTTCTTTCAAGATACATATTTAACATCCACATCCTAGTTAGAGAGTGATAATCTGGAAATTAGGGGAACTGGATATTAATAGTTGGTCTCTCTTTAATTTGTTCCAGGACCTTGATCCATTCTTTTTGGCTCTCTGGAGCTCAGTTTCCCAACCCATATAATATGATATAAAGCTACATGATTTCTAAAAAGTCTCATAAATTTCCAAAATCCTATTTAAATGAAATGGGCTTATTATTAGTCCCCCAAAGCAACAGATAGATATTTTCGAGCTTGGCTAAAAGATTTGAATCCCAGAAAATGTGCATCTCCATTCTCAAACTACATTAGCCCCTCAGCGTCTCTAAGGTGGATTCTTTCTGTTACCTCCTAACTGCCCTCACTATTTCCATGTTTCCTCTCTCACCCCAAATTTATCTTTTACATTTATGCCATAGACATTTTTCTAAAGTGTGAAGCTGATGAAAATTCTGAAATAATTCTTGTTATTTATATAATAAAGGAGGATTATTTTAGTTTGGAATAGAAAGTCCACACCTTTCACCAGCCAGAAGTATCTAAAGCAATTCCTTTAACCTACCTTGTTTTTTCATGTCTCTTTGCCTTGCTAGGTTTTTACTATTAAATTTTTGTATGCACTTTTCCCTACTTGGTTAATTTCTATTGATCCTTTTCATTTCAGCCCACTCTTCCTTGATTGTGCACAGCCTGTGTTCCTGAAAGGTCCTGGGCATAACTCTGACCAGGTCAATTATTGAAATATATTGCATGGTCAGTTTGTCTGTCATATTCCTTAAAGTATCTAAGGAATATGCCCCAGGGCATGGGGCATGTATTATTTGTCTTGTGTCTCCCAAACTTAGTGTAATCCACTGTTAGTGCTCAAACAGTAGAAGGGAACAGAAAGAACGGGATTCTTATACTGTGCCATGAATAATTATAAAACTCACTTGCCTTAATGAGTCACTGTTTAAAAGCTCTTTCTTATCTTCAGTATCTCCGTTTGTACTTAGGATAGACCATGATGTACACAGATAAGATAGTATCCCTGTTTTTACAAAATTTACCGAGCTGTTTAATGGAGACTGCCAATACTCTATCCTTATACCGCTTTTCCTGTCCCTTTGCATTCACTTCTTTGGCCATCTCATCCACTCTCCTGGCATTAAATAGCATCTGTATGCTGATGACTCTTATATTTATATCTTAGTTTGAACCTCTTTTCTAAACTAGAGACTTATCTATCCAATTGCTTATTCAACATTGCTATTTGGATGATTAAAAAGAGGTATAAAAAATTAGTATAAGAAAGCTGCTCCAACCACATTCTTCCCTATCTTAGTTAATGGCAACTTGTCCTTTTTGTTACTTAAGGCAAATTTTTTTGCATAATCCTTGACTTTACTCTCATGTTCACATCCAGTTCTTATTTAAATCTTATTTGCTCTGCCTTCTTAATATTGCCAAAATTTGAATCACTTCTCACCAGGTTTTACTTTGCTATTCCACTCCAAACCACCATCATTTCTTGTTTGTAGTATTGTAGTCTCCTAGCCATTCTCCACAGTAACCATTGTCCCTCCTAAGACTATCTGTGACATAGCAGCCAGAGTAGTCCTATTATAACGTAAGGTTATATCCTTCTTCTGTGCATAAGCCTTCATGGTTTCTCATCCCTCTCTGAATAAAAGCCAGCATCTATACGATGGACTACAAGGCCCTGTGAGCTCAGCCCTCTTACTTATCTCATCTCTTACAGCTCTCCATGTCACCCAGTATTCTCTTGTCACACTAGCCTTTGTACTGTTACCTCTGCCTGTGATGCTCTTCTCTAGATAGCCTCCTGGCTTATTCTTTCACCCCCTTCAGTGTTCTCTCAAATACTACCATTTTTTGTCAATCTTCTCTGAGCCACCCTTTCAACATTATTCCTTCTTCTTATCTATGCTTTATTTTTCTTACAGCACTTAACATCTGATATACTATATTTACTCATTTATGTTATTGTATTTGCTATATCTCTGTATTGAAATGTCAGTTCCATGAGAGCAGGGATTTTATTCTATATATTGCTATATCTCCAGAACTTACGTCAGTTCCACACACATTGCAATGCTCAATAAATATTTGTTGAATGAATGAGTGAATGTATCACCTCTAGCTTTGAGATAGGATAAATTCAATGATGGAAGAATTCACATTTACATGTATTACTTATTAGTCAATTTATTAAAATCATATAATCAATTAATGAAATATTTTATCAAGTGAATTAGATTGAAATATGTCCTGGCTTGTACCACTTTGATGATAACTTTTACAACCTTGGAGTGTGTATAGATTCTATGTAGTATAAAAGAATTATCCACTTTCTTGTAGTTAAGAGTCTTAAAGATGTGTGGTAGAAGTTTGAAATTGTGTGGAAAGCATAGTATTGAGATTTTTTTAAAAATTCCATTGGTAAGGAATATGTAGAATAGAGCAGGGGTCCCCACCCCTGGGCCATGGACTGGTACCGGTCTGTGGCCTGTCAGGAACCAGACAGCAGGAGGTAAGCAGTGGGCAAGTAAACAAAGCTTCATTTGCATTTACAGCTGCTCCCCATTGCTCGCATTACTGCCTGAGCTCTGTTTCCTGTCAGATCAGTGGTGTCATTGGATTCTTCTAGGAGTACAAACCCTACTGTGAACTGTGCATGTGAGGGATCAAGGTTAAGTACTCCTTATGATAATCTAATGCCTGATGATCTGTGACTGTATTAGTTTGTTTTCTCACTGCTGATAAAGACATACCGAAGCCTGGGAAGGAATAAAAGGTTTAATTGGACTTACAGTTCCACATGGCTGGGGAGGCCTCAGAATCATGGCAGGAGTGAAAGGCGCTTCTTACATGGTGGTAGCAAGAGAAAATGAAGAAGCAGCAGAAGTGGAAACCCCTGATAAACCCATCAGATCTCATGAGACTTATTCACTATCACGAGAATAACACAGGAAAGACCGGCGCTCGTGATTCAATTACCTGCCTGCCCCTAGGTCCCTCCCACAACATGTGGGAAGTCTGGGAGATACAATTAAAGTTGAGATTTGGGTGGGGACACAGCCAAACCATATCAGTCACTGGTGCCAAAAGCTTTGGGGACCACTGGAGTAGAGGATTCAAGGTATCTGTCAGGATGAATAGCAGATCTAAAAGAAGAAGAGCATAATACCTGAATAGTTTAGTTCAATGGCTCTTAACCTTTTTGTGGCTATGTATGTTTTTGAAATTCATTAAAAACTATATGTTCACTCTAAAAAATGTTTTTACCACCAAAATTTGTATATATTTTAGTGTATTTATGTACCCTAAATAGGTTACCCACAGTAGGTACCTAGATTTCTAGGTAAGACTTTTTTGGTGTAAATGGAATAGATAGCCAGTGTGAAACGTTGTGTAACAATCTGATAGAAGATTTTGTAAGAGTTGAAAATTTTTACTCTCATATATGAATAGTTGCTAATACCAAGTAACATTTTAAAAGATAATTAATTTGTTATCAACACAAACTGGTTAGTGTGGACTTTCAAATTAATTGTAAGATTGATTGCTAAGAAAGATAATGGTTTGAGATAAAAGGGAAGGGGTAATGTTGGTGAAGAAACAATATTAAGGACAAGAACGTGCAGTCCTTTAGTCCTAGATAAACAGTTTGGCCATCTGAATCAAAGGGGAAATAGTTATTACAAACTCATAATGTTGTAGGTGCAGAAAAAGATTGGAGAAATTGGTCAAATACAGGTTCCTGCTTCTCTCAACTAAACCCTTGTAACTTGGTCATCTCAGCCATTTGAACACATCAGTGATTAGAAACTAGAATTCATAAAAATTATCAGAGTTTTTTTCTTCTTGTTGGTCCTAATATGGTATTCTGAAGTACATGGAAGTTTCATTTTGTTTTCTTATCAGACTTTCAGATTTTTTTAAAATGCTGTAACTTTTTCTCACCCTTTTACTGTAATTTTCTGTCCTTTCAGCCTTTCCTCACATGACTTGTTTTCCAGATCAACTGTCATCCTAACTGTTCTCTTAGGGACATGATTCTGTTTGTCATTATCCTTGAAATATAGTGCCTAAAACTACACATATGAGATATGACAATAGCAGAGTATATGAGGATTATTGCTTCTTTTAGTCTGGGTATTTTTGCTGATATAGACCCAGACTATATCAGCACTTTTGGGAGCCATGGCAATACTCATAATAGCTAAAATGTATTGGCTGCTTAGAATATTCCATGGACTGTGCTAAGTACTTTATATGTGTTACCTCCTTTTATCTTTATAACAATCTTATTGCACCCTTTTATAACAATCTTTATAGCAATCTTAAGTTTATGATGATATTACCATTATGCATCTCATTTTAATGGGGAGGAGAATGAAGCTTAGAGAGATCTATGTGCCCAGTACCACGTAGTAACTGCTGAAGGTAGAATTCTAACCCGGGTCTGTAGGGTTAGAATTCTGTGCCATACTGTCAAACTCTGCTGAGTTTGCTAGCAATGAAATATCTGGAGGCTTTCACATCAATTGCTATTAATTCAGTGCTTTGAGATTTTTTAGTAGGCATTTAACCTTTCTATATTTTACTTATAAGTCATAATTACGGGATTTAGAGATTTTTTTCTCTCGCTCTTATAACTTATTTTTCCTAATATAACTTATTTCTCATAGCTTCCACATTAGACAAGATACCAGTCTGTTACAGAGAGCTTTTGCTCAAAGTTAGTAATGATCAACAGATCAGAAATTTATAGTAATAGTTTTTCTACCTTCTGCAAATTCATCTCATAGCACTGTTAATTAGCTCATGATTCTTTATCCATAAATAAACATCTTTGTGTCTGCTGTTCTAAAAAAATCATGAGAGATGCAGAAAAAAGAGCATTATACTTTCACTAATGACTTCTCTTCAAATCAACAGTTGATGGTTTTGTTTTCTTGCTGGAGAGTCAATGAAATAGTACATCTCACATTATTTTATAAGTTTAGAGGAGAATTTTGATAACAAACCCCAAATATTGGCAAGTTCCTTTTTTCTGTTGATTTTTATGTAGATCATTATAAGTAGATGCCTTATATCCCATGGACAAAGAATATATTTCACTTTAGACAGTGGTAATGATTATTAACATTTATAATGTACTTCATAATTGACAAAGTCCATTTAAATATGATCTCATTTAATCTCCCCAATTGTATGTAAAGGAGGTAGCATTAGTCTTACGATTTTACACTAAAAAAAATGTAAGATCATACAGTTTGAGAGTGGTCCAGTTTTCAAGCCTTAGTTTTGAAATATAGTCCACATCTTATATTCTTTTCTGCAATGTCACACTACCTCTCAATGAAATAAACGAAGGCATTAGATGAGGACTTGCCAATATAGGGAATGAAAGCATAATGTGTGCTTTAGGTAATTAGATAGATAGTTGAGAATTAAAGGTTGAGTCTAAAGAATTTGACACCAACATGCTTAAAGAGAAAAGAAGAAAGTACCTAGAAGGAGATAGTGAAGAAATTTTTTGGCATGAGTAAAACTATTTAAGATTATAATACCTTAATTATATTAAGGTATTATACAAAATGTTTTAAGTATTTCTAAAATTAAGAATAATAATTATTACAAATTTAGATTATTAACATTAAAGAAGTCACTGAAGATATTAACAAAACCACTTATTTGTGGGAAAAAAAGTGTTGATATTAAGGAAGTTTAAGCAACAAACTTATTTGAGAAAGGACCATTGATGTAGTTTTCTTTAGGTAGATTTTTTTCATTGAGTAAGTATGAAATAGAGATGCATTAAAAAGATGTAAATCAAGTTGGATATTTTAGTACTGTCAGTTACCAGTTTCCAAGCATTACATTTGATTAAAATAGATCATAAATCTATTTGTAGATGAATAAATTCCGTGATGGTTGAGTAAGGTTTGGAAGATATTTGCTAAATGAAGTTTGCAGTGCTATAAACTTTGAGAAGAATGAACCTTTACTGCAAGAAAATTTAGATATTTATTAAGTTAGAGAAGTAGTTTCTTTATACATTTTTAAAAATTGACTAATATCCATATTTATTTGTCATTTAACCTTAACACAATGTCAAATTCAGAAATTTTTAAATGAAATACATTTAAAATACGCTAAAGAAACCTGGGGAAATGTTGAACTCCTCTGTTAAAGAAACCAAGGCTCAAAAGCGAAATAAACTTCTAACCAAATGTCTCTCTATCATCTCTGTTCTCTTTCATTCTAATAATATTCCTACTATAAAAGCAACTCAATTTTGTTCAGAAAAATAAAGCATAACCTTATTATGCTCTTAGATGTTATTTATTATTCCTTGGTTTAATTTTCAGCTTTACTATGAAGAAGCTTTAGAATTTGGCATTTAAAGTCTGGGCACGGTGGCTCACGCCTGTAATCCCAGCACTTTGGGAGGCCAAGTGGATGGATCACCCGAGGTCAGGAGTTTGAGACCAGCCTGACCAACATAGTGAAACCCCGTCTCTACTAAAAATACAAAAATTACCTGGGTGTGGTGGCACGTAGCTGTAATCCCAGCTACCTGGGAGGCTGACACGGGAGAATCACTTGAACCCAGGAGGCAGAGATTGTAGTGAGCCGAGATGGCACCACTGTGCTCTGCCTGGGTGACAGAGTGAAACTCTGTCTCAAACAAACAAACAAACAAAAAATCAAAAAACAAAAAAAGAATTTGGCATTCAAATGTTTTATGTTTTTACATATTTATGAATATTTTAAACATGGAGAATGTGATATGGGTAAGATGGACATTTTTTATGTATATTTTGCCAAAAATTCTATGTGCATAGGCAAAATCTCCTAACTTTAGCACAAATTTCTTAATATTCCCAGATTTATGATCACAGTCCATTTGCCATCTTAAGAAAGGTTTGCAGACTCCTAAGTCTACAAAAATGTTGGCCAGATCAATTAGGCAACACACTTTATAATATATCCTTAATGTCCATATCCTTTCCACTGACAAAGCTGGACTAAGGAGTTTAAAATTTTTTTTTTTAATTAAAAGAAGAGAGGGAGAAATTCGATGTTGACTATGTATATCTGTTGCAGCAGGATTATAATTCATCTTCAACCTCATGTTTGTTATTTTCAATCCTTCATTTCTTTGCAGGAGTGTTGTGGTGCCTGTAAAGAAACCACCTCCAGGTAGTTTAGCTGTAACCACTGTGGGAGCCACTACTGCTGGAAGTGGGCTGCCAACAGGCAGTACCTCTAATATATTTGCTGCTACTGGAGCTACACCAAAAAGTATGATTAATACAACAGGTATTGTACTTATATATTTTTGTGATACTCATCTTTTTATGTTTTCTGTATCATTTTTCTGCTTATTTGATCTTAAAAATTAAAATACCCTAATCATTTAAGATTATCTTAATTTTTAAGAAGGTTATATTTTATGTTATGACTTTTTAGAATTTGTCTATAGTTGTAGAGTGCATTTTTTAGTGGTCATTTTAGAGGACAGTATTGGTTTTGAGTCTTCTCAAAACAGTGCTGTTTATTTTCAGAGTGAAATCAGATTACTGAAAGATATTTGGGGAGCAGAAGCAAAGGATAATTTGAACACTGAAGTTTGATATGTAAAAATCAGTAAAATGTATCAAGAATATCAAGATGTACTAAAAATGTTAGTGACAGAAAGCAGATTTGGGGACATGATTGGTTGAGTTCTAACATATATTCTTTGCTAAATCCCCTAAGGGAGGCAGAGCTCCCCTAAGAACCTTGACGATATGCAAGCGCCTCAACTTGATAAAAAGTGCATGTGAATAAGAACCATTGTTTGACGTTGAATTAATTCATATATATAGATTATAACTTGATCCAATTCATTGCCCAACAAATTCCTAATGAATCTAGGAACAAAAAATTTCAAATCATTACAAATATTAAAAGTCTGCCTAAAATAACCTTTTTTTTTTGTAAATTTCCAGAAATGTTCCTGTTGATTATTAGCTAAATAAATCCTTACCCAAATCTTTGTGATTCCATTTTAGGTATTTATACAGCGCAAGATGATCCCTGACTTTTCTTCCCTGACTATAGTAGTCTTCTCTTCTCCAAACTGTATAGCCTTGAACTTTTCCATTTATTATCATTACTTAGATTCTTCCCATTTTTATTAATTTCATAGCTCTTTTTTGTGCTTTCTGTATCTATCTTGTTTATCATACCACCTGAGTCTGACATATCATGAACAACACATTTATGGGGTTGTAGTAAGTAGAATGTACTCTATTAAGAATATTTATATTGGCAAATGAATGTCATTAATGGCATTGTGTCAAAGAATAGACCATCTATTGTTTACCTGTATTATAAATAGATATTTCTATCTGGCTTGTCTGAAGACTTTAACGTCTTTCCAGTATTAGAGTTTCATTCTTTATACTCATTCAGCTTTCTAGAAATAGGAGTAAAACTGTTTTTCTTTTACTAAAGTATATACGTTAAAAGTGTAAAGGTTTTAAAAATATGAATAAAGTCCTTATTCTTGTTAGGAGTTAGGCAAATGCAAAATGAAATCACCTTTTTTATTTTTATATGAGACAAGTCATGATGTTTTCTTTTTAATTTCTATTTTAAGAATTAATAATATGGAAAGTGATGGTAGCAAGAGTTTTGATGATAATATAAAGTATATAATATTATAATGAGAAATAAAAATGTAAGTGATAAACTTCTTAAAAGTGTGTGTGTGTGTGTATGTGTGTGTGTATAAATTGTGAGCCAACAGCTAAAGACTGGGCATACTGTTCATTTCAAATATTGGCACATAGGTGCTATAAAATGTTATAGTGGAAATCCCAGTAAGCAGTTCAGTTTTATGGGAATTAGTATAAGATGATAATATTTGGGAACACTAGATGTCCCTCAACTCCTCAGCTACTTAATATACTTACGTGGCATATGATAGAAAAATCTTTACTAAAATGGCATCTTTATATCATTGAGGGAAGACTCATTATTTTAAGACCAGGTACTAATGTAACTCATTATAGCCCTTCTTAAGCAGTGATCTTATCAAAAGGAGCATTAGATGCTTCAGTGCCACAAATTTATGCTCAGATAGTTCACTCCAAACTATGTCTTAAATGATGAAAACCAAAAATATTACAATGTAGCTATAAAAAGATAAGTTTTTCACCCCTAAATTTGCATTGTTTTATCAGCATCATTTTATCGAAAAATTTTTTCATTTGTTGATGTTTTTTATTTATACCCCATTTGTAGTATGTAGTTTTGTTAGATTGATGTAAGTAAATCAATTAGATTTCAATGCAACATCTGTTATATAAAATTATATTCATTAGCATACTTACTAATGGCCAAATGATTAATTGTCAAATTCGGTTTTGAAAATCTGATGAGTAATTCTTTCAAAATCAGATAGTAATGGTGTAATTAAAATTTTTTTAAATAAATTTATGTTTAAGGCTAAAAATTATTATTTTGGGAACAGGTGCCGTGGATTCAGGATCCTCCTCCTCTTCCTCCTCTTCTAGTTTTGTGAATGGTGCTACTAGCAAAAACCTTCCAGCTGTACAAACTGTTGCTCCAATGCCAGAAGATTCAGCTGAAAATATGAGGTATGCATGACTACTTTTTATTCATTTTAACTCTTTTTAAATGTAGTGAAACAGTACACAAAAATACAAAAATATAGAAAGAGTTCTTGAGAATGAAGGTTAATTATTTTGTGATTACATTTCACAATTCTGATATTTTTGGCTAGTTATTATGTAAAAATCTATGATATATTTCGATCTAAGCAGAGATCTTCAGTGATTTTAAAATGTTCACTGTCGTATAGTGTATAGTAATTCACTGTCATTTAGTGCATGTTACTATTTCCTGTAAAGGTTAAAACATGTACAAATGGTAACATGATAAAATTGGGCATCTTTGGGGGGTGATAAAAAGTTTAAAATATAAACTTTCAGGCTAGGCATGGTGGCTCACGCCCGTAATCCCAGCACTTTGGAAGGCCGAGGAGGGCAGATCACTTGAGGCCAGAAGTTGGAGACCAGCCTGGAAAACATGGTGAAACCTTGTCTTTACTAAAAATACAAAACTTAGCAGGGTGTGGTGGTGCACGCCTGTAATCCCAGCCACTCGAGAGGGAGGCTAGGGCAGGAGAATCACTTGAACCCGAGAGGCAGAGGTTGCAGTGAGCCGAGATCACACCACTGCACTCCCGCCTGGGTGACAGAGTGAGACTGCATCTCAAATACATAAATAAATAAACAAACAAACAAACAAACTAAGTAACTTTCAAAATAAATCTACAATGTTATATATAACATCATTGGAACTTGCATAAGCAAACATTACCTTATCTGTCATGATTAAAGACCATTCCTAGAAGAGACTGGCCCTCATTCTTGGAGTAAGATTGTGTATATGTGTACACACACAGACACACACACACACACACACGTATGTATTCACAGTTTTTATAGAAGTATAACACAAATATAGAATATAAAAGCTTATTGAAAGAATGAACACACTCATCATTAACCAAGTCAACAAATAGACTGTACACCAGGAACGCCTACTTTGTACTTTTTTCCCAGTCACTGTTCTTGCTTTTCTTCCAATTCCTTACCCTGACTTTTAATACTAAGCTAGTTTTGTCCTTTTTGAATTTTATGTAAATGAAAGTACATCCTATGTATTTCTTTGTCTCTGGCTTCTTTTGTTCAACATTATTTTTATGAGATTCATCTACTATTGTTGCATATAACAAGAGTTTATTCATTTATTCTCCTTTTATTTATTTATTTATGTGTCTATACCATAATTTATTAATTCATTTTACTGATGATGGGGATTTGGAATTTTCCATTTCTTAGTTATTACAAATAATACTGCTATATAGATAAGGCCACTTATAATTACTATGAGTATACTACTATTACATGTGTGTACTACACATTAATATGCATATTTGTTAGGTAATTTGGAGTGTAATTGCTGATTCGTAGTGTTTGTATATGTTCAGTTTTACTAGATAATGCCAAATGGTTTTCAAAAGTGGTTGTACTAGTTTACTAACTCAGCAGCTGATTATGAGAGGTCTTGTTGCTTCATATCTTTGATAGGACTTAGTATTTAGTCTCTGTCATTTTAGCCATTTTGGTGGAAGTATAGTGGCATTCCATTGTATTTTTAGTTTGGATTCTCCTGATAATAAATGAGGTTGAACACTTTTTAAATACATTGGTCTTTTGTTTTCTTCTTTTGATTTGCCTGTTGAAGTCTCTAGTCCATTTTTTTAAATTGTGGGCTTTTTTTGGTCTTTTTCTAATTAATTTTTTGAAAATGAGCCCTTTGTAGATTATATGCCATATATATATCTTCTTCCATTTTCTGGCTTTTCTTATCATTATCAATATGGTCTATTTTGATCAACAGAAGTTGTAAATTTTAATTAAATTCACTTTATAATTTTTTGGTTTATAAGTGCATTTGGTGTTGTAAATGCTTTGTCTACATTTTCCCTGTCTTGCCTTCTGGCTGCTTTATTCTTTGCTTTTTATATTTAGATGTGTAATCCATTTCGAATTTTTTGTGACTAAAATGAGGTAGGAGTAATAGGTATACGAAGATGACCCAGCACCATTTATTTGAAAGACACTTCTTTTCCCTGTGTTCTGTCACTTTTGTCACAAATTAGTTTTTCATATACACTTGATTATGGTTCAGCAAACAGCTCTGCCTCATCTCTTTGTCTGTCTTTAAGTCATACCATCTTAATTAGCCTTAGGTTTAATAAATATTGAGTTGAGTAAGATCTTCTCACCCTGTTATTTTTCCTCAAGAAAGTCTGAGCTATTCTTGATACTTTGCATTTACATTTATATTTAGAATTAGTTTGTCAGTATCCATTTTAAAAACAACTTGCTGGGGTTTTCATAAGTAATGGAGTATTTGGATCTATTGCAACTGGGGCTATATAGGTCTCTTCCAATCTGTGACTAACTGTGATTATCATATATTCCTACCATTTCCTTAGGTGTTCTTATTTTTTTTAGTAATGATTTTTAGTTTTCGATGTAGAAGTCTTAGATGTTTCTAAATTGATTTATTCTTAGGAATTGAATATTTTGTATATGTTTCTATTTTCCTGAAGTTTTCAGATAAACTTCATTGAAACTATTTGTTTATATTGTTCAAACTCAATAAAAAACACTCATTTTGAGCATACATTTTAATGAGTTTTGATTAGTTTATGCATCCACATAACCACCACCACAATCAAGATGTAGAATATACCCATCACCCCGAAAGTTCTGTGTGCCCTGTTTGTCATTCACTCCTATCTCTGCTCCAGGGAAACACTGAAGTGCTTTTTAACATTGTGAATTAGATTTGCCTTTTCAAGGTTTTCACATAGATAGAATCGACAGTACATACTATTTTTGGTGTCTGTCTTCTTTCATTCATCCTAATGATCTGTGATTTATCGGTATCTTTTTGTTTATGTCTATTCCTTTTTATTGGTAGGTATTATCCCATTATATGGCTATTAATAATCTACTCTTCTTTTCACCTGTTGATAGCCATCTGGGTTTTCCCATTTTGTTGTAGTTATAAATAATGATTCTATGGATATTTGAAAACACGTCTTCGTGTGGACATAAATTTTCATTTCTTATGGCTGAACACTAGGAGAAAAATTGTGGTTGGATAGTAAGTGTATGCTTAACCATTTGAGAAACTGCTGAGCTGTTGTGCAAAGTAGTTGTATCATTTTATATTATTGTCAGCAATGTGTAGTTCTATTTTTTCCATATTCTTGTCAGCACTTGGTATTGTCAGTCTTTTTAAGACTTTATAATGGGTGGGTAACCATATCTCATTTGGTTTTATGTTTTCTTTCCTATTGATTAATGATGGTGAGTATTCTTTTTTGCATATGCTTATGGGCCATTGAAATCCCTTGCTATCTTTTAAAATTTTTCTTGAGATATGACTTCTTTATATATTCTTCGTATATGTCCTTTGTGAGAAACATGCAGTCTAGAATTTTTTGTTCCATTTTGTTGTATATATTTTTATTTTCTTAAAATTGTTAATAACAAAAGTTTCTAATTTCACAGAGTTCATTGTCTCAAATAGTTTCGTCTTTTATGATTTGTGCCATTTGTAAATCATAAGAAATCTTTACCTACCACAAAGTCACGTAGATATTCTACTATATTTTCTTCTAAAATAAAAGTTTTGTAGTTTTATCTTTATTAGGTTTCTGATCTGTTTTGACTTAGTTTTTGTGTCTGTGGTGAGGTAAAGGTTGGGATTTGGCTCTGTCTTTATGTATATTAATGTTTTAGTACCGTTCAATTACCTTGGAATTGATTTAAAATCAATTGACCACCTATGTGTAGATCTATTTCTAGACTCCATTCTGTCCCATGAACTATATGTCACTACTGCACTATCTTCCTGTATCGTAGCTTTATATTAAGTTTTGAAAGAGATAATGTAATGTAAGTCCTCTTAACTATTTTTTTTTTACTTTTCTGGGTTAATTCGCATTTTCATGTAAATTTTAGAAGTGACTTTTCAATTCTAAAGCCACAAAAAAAGAAATTCTGCTGAAATTTTAATTACAACTCTGTTGAACCTTTTAATTTGAGGAGACTCTTCATCATAATACTGAGTATTCAAACTTTTGAAATTGTCATTCATTGGGATCTTTAATTTTTTTCAGCAACTTATTGTAGTTTTCATTGTAAAACTCTTGTACTTATTTTTATGTCTTTTTAAATTTTTATGTTTTTCTAAATTTTCATGTGTTTGATGATATTATATTAGATTTTTTGCTGTAAATTTCCAATTGGGAGTTAGAAGCCAGACAAAAAAGAGTACATAGTGTATGATTCCATTTTTATGAAATTATAGGAAATGCAAATTAATTTATCTTAAAAAATAGCAAATCAGTGATTGCCTATGTCAATTTTACCTCAATAAAACTGAAAAAAGGGGATAATTTTGTATTAGTACATTGATTTTTATATATTGATTTTATATTTTATAATCTTGCCACTTACTTTTAGTAAACTTGGCAAGTTGTTTAGAACTTTCTAAACTCACATAATCGATCTAACACTTTCTGTAGTTTCCTTATTATTTTCTATGCATGAGATAATGTCACTTGTAGCTTTAGTATTATTTATCCTAAAATGTTTGAGAATTCACCAGTACAGCCATTTCTGCCTGGAATTTTCTTTCTGGGAAAATTTAAATTATAGATTCAGTTTTTTTAATTGATAAATGAGTATCCAGATAGTATATTTATTTTTGTATCTGTTTTGTTATTTTTGTCTTCAATGAATTTACCCATCTTATCTAAGTTGTTGGATTTATTGCCATAAATTCTTTGTAATTTTAAAAATTTTATTATTAATATTTTAAAATATAAGCATGATCCCTAATGATGTTCCCTCTTTCATTTCAGGTTTTGTTATTTTGTTTTTTCTCATTTTTTCATTATCAGAATAGCTATTGCTTTTCAATATTATGATTTCCCCCCCCAAAATGATACTGTGTTCATTAATATTTTTAGAGTGTTTTTTTTTTCTATTATGTGAATTCTGCTCTTATTACTCCTTTCTATTTACATCACGTTTGCTTGCTTTTTTCTTTCCATATCTTAGAGTGGAAAACTGAGATTGAGTGTCTATAAACTGTGGACCATGGGCCAAATCATTCTGCCACCAGCTTTGTACATAAAGTTATTGGAATACAGCCACACTCATTTGCTTATGTATTGCCTATCACTGCTGTCACATTACTGTGACTGAGTTAAATAGTTGGAACAGAGACGATATGGCCTAAAGCTTAAAATATTTACTGTCTTATCCTTTACAGATGTTTCCCAGCCCCTCTCTTGGATCTTTGATTTTAGACCTTTCTTGTTTAATGATATGGTATATGAGCATTTAAAGCCATAACTTTTCCTCCAAGCACAATTTTACCTGTATTGTACAAATGTAGTATTTTTTATATTCAATTCAATATTTTTTTCTAATTTTCCCTATTTCTTCTTGGATTCATACACTTTACAGAGGTGCATTTTGACATTTATCTTCCTTCACTAAAAATACTGCCATGCAATCCATTCAAATTGTTGCATGAATTAATAGTATGTTCCTTTTTTATTTCTCAGTCATATTCTATGGTATGGATGACAGTTTGTTTAAACATACACCTACTAAAGGACATTTAAGTTTTTTTCCAGTTTGGGGCTATTGAAAATAAAGTTACAGTGGACATTTGTTTTTATGTGAACATACATTTTTGTTTCTCTGGGATAAGTACCCAAGAGTGAGATTACTTGCTCTATGGTAAGTATATGATTAGTTTTATAAGAAACTGCAAAACTGTCTTCTAGAGTGGCTTAACCACTTTATGTTTCCACTGGCAATGTGTGAGTGGTCCAGTTTCTCCTCATTGTTACCAGCATTTTTTTAAGCATTCTGATAGGTATGTAGTGATATCTTACTGTGGTCTGAATTTGCATTTTCCTAATGGATAAAGATGCAGAACATCTTTTCTTGTGTTTATTTTCCATCAATATGTCTCCTTCATGAATTGTCTGTTCATGTCTTTTGCCTATTTTTTAATTGGATCACTGTTTAACTTTTGAACTCTGAGAGTTTTTGTTATATTCAAATACAAGTCCTTTTTTAGACATTTAGTTTGCAAATATTTTATCTTAGACGCGTGGTCCCTGTTTCATCCTTTTAATGGGTTTTTTAGCAGAGAAAAATTTAAATTTTTTTTAATCTGGCTTGTCAGATTTACCTTTTTATAGTTAAGCTTTTGGTGTCATGTCTAAGAGCTCTTCACCTACCTCTACTTTCCCAAAATTTATATTGTATTTTCTATAAAGTTTTGTGGTTTAAAAGTTGTTTTACTTTTAAGTCTGTGATCTATTTTGAGCTGATGTCTGTGTAAGGTGTGAGGTTTAGGTTGAGGTACACATTTTTGCCTATGAATGTTCATTTGTTCCAGCACCATTTGTTGAAAAGGCTATCCTTGCCCATGAGGCATGTTTTTAAGACCTTTTAAGGCAAATTTAGAGAGGCCTCTATTCTTGGATTGCTTTTGCCACACTTAGAAAGGGTAGACTTGCTAGAATTTCTCCTGAATGCTCAGTGTATTTAATGAGATCTCTCCTTTCTGGCTGGAGGGAATACAGACTATTCCCAGCACTATGCACTCTCAGTGATGTTTGTGTTGCAGCTCCTTCATAATTATTCTTTTCAAAAAATTATTCTATTCTAGCCCTTGGAGCTTTCAGGCTTCACATAAGTAGATTGCTATTCAGCCTAAGACTCAGGTTTTGGGAAATTTTTTTCTTCATAGCTTCCTCCTCTCAGGGACTCTGTTCTGCAAATTCTATTCACCTTGGCCATTTTGAACTACAGTCTCAGTCGTGTCAACTCAAAAACATTGCAGGACTCAGTATTTGCCATAATATAGGAAATACCTCCATAAAGGAAACATGGATGATGGGGGAGCTCACCTCATTGGTTTCCCTGTCCTTAGGGTTCATAGTCCTGTACTCCCTGTATTGCCTGAAAATAGTTGTTCCCTGTATTTGTCTGATATTTTTAACTGTTAGCATGGAAGGTAATTTTAGACCATCTTACTTTTTCAAGGCTACAAATGAATTTTATATTCTTATCATGTTGTCAATGATTTCTTTTATAAATTTTAATTCTTTTAATTGTTTCCCTTTCAGTATGTTGACAGAATATCCTGAAATGTTAACTCACTTATTATTCCTAATTATTTTTCTATAGATTGTTTCAAAATGTATATGTATATACATAATTCTGTCATCCATGAATAATGGGGGAGTTTTTTCCCCCATTAAAATCCTTGCACCTTTTAATTTCTTTTTCTGAACTTACAGTGCCACCCAGTACCTCTAATGCAATTTATTATAGTCATGGTTATAGCAGGCATTCTTTTTAAATTCTTCATCTCAGATGAAAAACATTGAACATTTATCATTAACTATGATGCCTCTTACCTATTAATTATATATAATTTTCAATAAATGTTATACATCTCTTATATTTGTAATTAACAAAAACTTGCTATCATGACGTATGTTGAATTTTATCTTATGCTTTTTAAATATACACTAAGATGATCATGTGGTTTTTCTCCTTCTGTTAACATGGTATACTATATTGATTTAATTTTTAAATGCTAAAAGAATTCTCAATTTCTGTAAGAAATCCAATTTCATTGTAATGTGAAATAGATTTATCTCTTGAAAGCTTCTATAAGATTATTTTTTTATTTTTTCCCCTGAAATATTTAGTAAACTTCACAAGCAAAGACACCTAATCCTGGATCTCTTCTTTTAGGAAAGTTTCTTAATTAAAATTTCAATTTAATTAGTTACAGATCTCCCAAAATTTTCTATTTTTTTCTGGTGTCAGCTTTGGTAGGTTTTTGCTGGCATAAAGCTTTTCATAATATTATCGTGTTATTCTTTTAACATTCATATAATCTGTAGTAATGTCCCTTCTTTTTAATCTTGATATTCTTTTTTTAAGCTAGCCAGCTTGTCTGCCTTCCTGCCTTCCTGCCTTGCCTTCCTTGCCTTCCTTGCCTTCCTTGCCTTCCTTCCTTTTCTTGATAAGCTCTGGCAGTGGTTAATCAGTTTTATTCATATTGCCAAAAAAATTTCTAGAGAGAAATAACAAGAAACTGTTAAGTTGAAAGTTGTACATTATTTGTTTCCTTAGTGCAGTAGTTGTCTAACATCAGCATGCATCAGAATAACATAGAGGGCTTGTTAACATACAGATTGCTGGATACCTAATTCAGTAGGACTCCAGTAGGGCATGAGAATTTAGGGCACCTCTAACAAGTTTTTAGGTGTGTTAGTCAAGCTTATTTAGAGAAACAGATTAAATAGGATGTTTACATTCATATGAATATACATGCATATACACATGATTTATTATAAAAATTTGGCTCACATGATTATGGAAACTGAAAATTCTCAGTATCTGCAGTTAGTATGCTAAAGACCCAGGAGAACCAATGTGTAGTTCTAATCAAAGTACCAAGGTCGGAGAACCAAGAGAGCCAGTTATACAAGTTCCTATCCAAAAGCTGGCTGGCTCAAGACTGAAGAAGAGCCAAGAAGAGACCAGTACTCCTAGCGCAAACATTCAGGCAGAAGGAGTTTGCTCAACTTTTTTGTTCTATTCATATCTTCAACTGACTAGATGAAGCCTTCTTCCATGAAGGAGGGCAGTCTACCTATTCAAATGTTAATCTTATCAATAGATACCCTCACAGTCATACCCAGAGTGCTGTTTAATCAAATATCTGGACACCCAGTAAAATTGACCCATAAAATTAACCACCATGCTAGATCATGCTGATGCTGCTGGTCCAGAATACACACTTTGAGAAACAGTGTGTAATTGATAATCCTCCACATCGCAGGAGTTGTCCTTGATTTATCGAGGTCCTATTCCCAGACAATGCATGGCCCTTCCTTACTCTAGTTTAACTTAATTTACCCCAAATTTTGCAGACATACATGTACATATGTATGCATGTGTGCATGTTCATCTTAAATTCACACCCTGCAAGAAAGTATACTTATTTTATTGGTCAACATCTGTTTTGATTTAGGCAAATGACTATCATTTTTTGTTGCTCATCATTCTTTTCTGAATGTCTGACCTCCACCTAGTATCATATTTCTTCTTCTGAAAGAACGCTTCTTAGTATTTGATTTAGTGCAGGTTTGCCTGTCATGAATTTTTAGTTCCTATTTCTCTAAACATCTTGGAAATCCACCTCAATGTTTGAAAGGATATTTTGAACCAATAGAATTCTAGGTTGGCAATTATTTTCTTATAGTGCTTTGAAAATATCATTTTATTGTCTTTTGGCTTTTTTCATTCTGTGTTTTATTTATTTATTTTATAGGTTAATTCCTAGTCATATTGTTTCTGTTCTCCACTCCAACCCACCTGATGTCTGTTTTAAAGGTGTTCTGTATTTTGGGAGTTGATAAGTTTTACTATGATGTTTTCAGGCGCTGTGGATTTTCTTTGTATTTATCCTGCTTAAGATTTGTAGAGTTTTTCAAATCTGAAGTTTTATCACTTTCATTCAATTTTGAAACTTCCTAGCCATTACCTCTTCAGGTATTGCTTCTGACCCATTTTATCCTTCTGTTAGAGCTTATCTTACATAAAAATTAGACTTTTTAAAAATACATTTCTTACCTATCTATATCCTTTCCCCCTACCCCTATTTCTCTCTCAGTGATTTTGAGTATTTCCTTTTAACCTATAGTCTACTTTACTAATTATCTCTTTAGCTGTGTCCAGTCTTCTCAGTTCTTGATTTCAAGTTTTATAAGTAGTCAAATTTCCATTTGACTTTTGTGGTTTAATATTATCTTCCAGCTGGGCGTGATGGCTCACGACTGTAATCCCAGCATTTTGGGAGGCTGAGGTGGGCAGATCACAAGGTCAGGAGTTCGAGACCAGCCTGATCTTCATAGTGAAACCCCATCTCTGCTAAAAATACAAAAATTAGCTGGGCATGGCGGTGGGTGCCTGTAATCCCAGCTACTTGGGAGGCTGAGGCAGAAGAATTGTTTGAACCCAGGAGGCCGAGGTTGCAGTGAGCTGAGATTGTGCCATTGCACTCCAGCCTGGCGACAGAGTGAGACACTATCTCAAAAAAAAAAAAAAAAAAAAAAAAAAAACAAACTTCCAATTGTCTATCTTATCCAATTGTTTATCATGGTCTTTAATTTCCTTGAATGTAAATATAGTTACCCTAAAGTCTTTGATTATTTATCAGAGCTACCTCTGTCATCTTGTGTTACTTTTGGTATTCAATAATATCTTCCTGTCTACTTATATTTCTTTTCTTGTTATTATTATGTGAAAAACCTATGTAGTATCTGAAAGATTATAAACATAATATGAAAGTACAAAGTGGTGTTTTCTTCCAGAAAAAAATGTATTTTTTTCTAGTAAGCATTAGCAATCCTAAAGGACCTTAATGAAGTCAAGGTTAGAGGGCCAGTCTTTTTTCGATTCACCACTTCTTTAAAGTGTAGTTCTATAGGATCTCAACCTATAGAATCATAAATCAGATAAACCTATAGAACCTTACATCATAAGGGTTTTTCTAAGCTTTTTTCCCTCTTTAGTAGGCTCTGAGCTCCAAAAATTTTGTTGAATTTCAATCATTCAGTTGCTTCTACCAAAACATGTCCATGGGAGAAGAGCGGTCCAGAAACCAAAATCATCTTAGAGTTTCTTCTTCAGGATCATGGTCAAATAATTGACTTCTGTCTTAACTCTCCATTTCCCTCAGAGAAGTGTTCTTGGTTTTGTCCAGCTTTTTTAGTTGTTCTCAGCAGGAGAATTTGCCTATTACTAAAGGTAGAAATCCACATTATTTTTATATAGTTATTGTGTTTATGATCATATATTAGATGGAGTGTAAATGTTAAAATGGCTTGGTTTTTTTAAATCACTGATTTCAGCTGGATTATGTCAGATCCATTCCTTCTGATCCTTAATTATATAATAGAAAAATGTGTAACTTTTTGGTAATTTTTAAGTTGTATAAAGTTCATCCAATTAAACATTTTCAACTCCTTACATGACTTTCTTTATTTTAATGAAGGGTTTTGATGGTAATTTTTTCCTTTCTTTAAACTTGTCTATATTTTTATACTTAAAGCAGTTCTGCTTTTTAAAAAAATCAAACTGACAATTTTTATATTTTAATTGGTATTTCTACATCATTTGCATTCAGTATAATCACTGACGTGATTGTATTGATATCTACCAATTTGGTAATTGTTTTAGAATAAATTGTTACTTTCCATCTGTACTTTATTTTCTTTTTCTTCTTTTATGCCCTCTGTTGGGTTAATGGAGTATTTTTTTATTATTTCATTTTCTCTCCAATATTGTCTTATTGTAGACAATATTTCAAATATTTTTAAAATGCTTAAAATAAAAGACAACTTTTTAAACATTTTAGGGGCTTCTCTACGACTTACAATATAAATCTTTAAATTATCAGAGTCGGTTTTTAATATTATTACAAAGTTTCATGTGTTAATAAAGATGCTTGTAACAGTTTACTCCTAATTCCTCTTTCACATCCTTAGTGTTAATGTTGTCATACGTTTTACTTTTATATATCTTACGAAGAAACAGTAGGCCGGGCATGGTGGCTCACGCCTGTAATTCCAGCACTTGGGGAGGCCGAGGCGGGTGAATCACCTGAGGTCAGGAATTTGAGAGTACTAGCCTGGCCAACATGCTGAAACCGCATCTCTACTAAAAATACAGAATTATCTGGGTGTGGTGGCATGTGCCTGTAATCCCAGCTACTCCGGAGTCTGAGGCAGGAGAATCGCTTAGAACCCGGGAGGCAGAGGTTACAGTGAGCTGAGACTGTGCCACTGCACTCTAGCCTGGACGACAGAGTGCGACTCTGTCTTGAAAAAGAAAAAGAAAATAAACAGTACACTGCTATTTTGCTCTAGACAGTGAATTTTATTTTAGAGCAATTAAAAATAAATGCATTTTATATATTTATTTATCTTTTCTAGCACTCTTGTTTGTATAAATCTGTTTTTGTCTGGTATATTCCTTATACTTGAACTACATTTAAAAGTATTCGTAGTACAAAGTCAGCTACATGAATTACCTCCGTTTTTGTTGTCTAAAAAGGTCTTTATTTTACCATCTTTTTCTAAAGAATTTTTTGGCTACATATAAAATTGTGGACTTATGTAATTTTAAAATGGCTTTGAAAGGGATTTCATCTCATTTCTTCCGGCTTGCACAGATTCTAATGAGAATGTCATTCTTATCTTTGTTCCTCTTTATGGAATGTGTCTTTATTCTCTGAATGCCTTCTTCAGATTTTCTCTTTATATTTGAATTTCAGCAGTGTATTATGTTACTTTTTTTTTACTTATTTACTAAAATTCTAGTTGGTGTTTTCTGGACTTCTTGTATCTGTAGTTTTATGACTTTATTGTTTTTGGAAAATTCTCACTCAATATCTCTTAACATATTTCTTCTGCTCTGGTATGTCTCTGTGTTAGTTTTCTATTGCTAGAATAACACGTTGCCACAAATTTGGCAGCTTAAATCAGCACTGATTTATTAATTATATCACAGTTCTGTAGGTTAAGAGTCCAACACTCAGGTCACACTGGGCTAAAATGCAGATGTTGGCAGGGCTGCATTTCTTATTGGAGACTCTGTTAGAAAATGCGCTTCCAGGCTCACTCAGGTTATTAGCATAATTCGGTTCTGTATGGCTATAGAACACATGGACCTGTTTATTTGCCTGCTGTCAGAGGCTTCCCTTATCTCCTAGAATTCGCCTTGCGCGTGGCCTCCTACATTCGGCATTAGTAATAATGCATCCAGTTTTTCTCAAACTTGGGATCTGTCTGTTTTCCTCTTATACTTATCTTTTCTGCCTTCCTCTTTTGCTGTACTTCTCTAGCCAGAGAGTTTTCTGCTTTTTAGAACACATGTGATTAGACTGAACCTACCTACGTAATCTAGGATAATCTATTTTAATGCCCATAACCTTAATTTCACTTGCAAAATTCTTTTTGCCATGTAATATAGTTTATTCAAAGATTCCAGGGATTATGGTTTAAGCATCTTTGTGGAGCCATTATTTGGCATACCAGCATACTGCACTTCTCTTTCTGTGACTCCAATCACATTTATATAAAATTATTTGATACTGTTTAATAGCTTTTGAATGCACCAATGTGCACACTCCGTTTGAGTGTGTATATATTCTTTTTTCTTTTTGTTTTAATATGTCTATATTTTATTGGCCTATCTTCAAATTCACTGAGTCTTTCCTTGGCTTCATTGAGTCTTTTGATAAGTCCATTGAAGGCATATCATTTCTTTTACTGTATTTTTTATTTCTACCATTGTTTCTTCTTTACAGTTTCTTACTTTTGCTGAAAATTTCCATCTGTTTATGTATGTTGTCTGCCTTTTCAGCTATTAACTCTTGACATGTTAATCACAGTTATTTTAAATTATTTTATAGTTCCAACATAGGGTTCATCTGTGATTTTGATTCTATCGGTTTTTCTCTGGCTTTTTTTGTTTGTTTGTTTCTTCATGTGTAAGGTAATTTTTAGTTGAAAACTGGACATCATGTATAGGATAGTAGTTCCTGACAGTCGTATTTATGCTCTAAATGGGTCTGCCTCTCCTTATGCTAAGCCTTTTGTGAGAGGGGTTGAGTCATTTTAGTCTGGAATTGAGCAGGGTTTATGGTTTCTTGTTGTTTTTGTTACTCTCTGTGTACCACGGACTTTAAATTTCTCTACTTTTACTTTGTGTTTAGTTAGGTGCTAGTTTTTCAGAGTGTCTTACTCACTATTTCTGTTCTACCCTGTTCTGATTCAGAGAGGTTCTCTACACTATGTAGTCCCTTCTGCAATAGTAGACTACTGTTATCTGTTACTGGGTGCTTGCAAGCCTGGTGTTCAAGGGTTCTCTTTTGTCCTGGTCTAGACTCCATTTTAGTCAAGTGCTGTCCTGGATCTTGAAGGTAGGGCTTTTTCAGTGATTTTATGTATTTCTACATGATTGGGGATCTGTAAATTTCAGGACTCAGAACGTTTCCCTTCCCCTCCCTCAGAGTAGAGGGTTTTTTATGTTCCTTTCCTCCAGCTGCAACAGGCCTCCTACTGTGCCCCAAAAGTGACAGGAGTTGTTGTCTTTCTCTCAAAGGCATAAGGCTTCCATTCTGTAGAGGAGATAGGAAGAAGGATCTAGGCAGAACTTTGTATCTTTTCTGCAGCAATTAATTCTCCCTCCTTTAACCTGGAGCAATGAAGGAAGTTTTCTGCAGTCTTCCATGCTGCCTCCAATTTTTCTCCTGAATACTGGTTAGGTTTGAATGGAAGAGGCTGGGCATCGTTGCAAACGCCCCTTGTGTCTATAGCTCTGGGGGTTTTATTCTCTTATAGTTCACACATGGACTTCAGAAATTTATTTTAAAAATTTAGCTGATTTTTTTCTTGCCAGCTTAATGTGGTGCCCAGTGCTGCTGCTTCCTGTTCTCTGCCTCAGGTTAGCAAGTTCATGCATCCTAAGTCTTCTTGGAGTTCCTATCCTCAGATTTCAAGCTGTTTGGTTACCTAGCAACCTCAGCTCTCTGATGAGGCCTAACAAAGTTATAATTCTTTAGATTATCTGGCTTTTTCTTGTGATTTTTGTGGGAATGACTCTAGTTTTCTACATCTGAAATAGAAGTCCTCTATTTAATTTTAAAAGTTCAAATTCTTAGTTGATTTTTCAATTTATATATTCAAAAATATTATATTTTACTAAATACTACACTACAAAACGCTCATTAACTGCTATTCCAGAAAACAAATTCTTTCGGTGCTTTACTGGGGAATATTCTTGATAACACCACCTGTAAATAAGTGGCAGTGGAAGATTGGTGTGAAGGAAAAGTAATGCAATTGTAAGAGATATTCCAGGCCACTCCATGGGAAAGCTCTGAAACTGGAATGGCTCCAGAGGTGTCCTCAATTGGGTCAAAGGAGCTGGGGTTTTTAATTTTTCTTCTAATTGACCATTGTTTGAATTCACACTGCTCCTAATGAGGGGGCTTAACCTTGGGTGAAGCAGCTCCCTTCTAGGGAGGGATTCAGCTGTGAGCCATCACCCCACAGTTCTCCTCAGAACTCTCCAGGGAAAGAATGTCTCTATCCTAAAAGAGGATCTTGGATCTTGGTGAGACACCACAGCTCCTACTACATTAAAATATTTTTTTAAATATATGAAATATTGTATTTAGGAGCATAAATGTTATTATTACAATTTTCCTGTCAAATATTTAAGATACAATTAGCCTTACCCTTTTTATCACTAGATTTGTTGTTTGGTTTTAGTTAGACTTACATTCTTGAGTTTATATTTTTATTTCACTATAGTTAAATTTTGTGTCATTTAATTTAAGTGATTGGAAACAAGGAATTGTTCTACATCTTTTTTTTTTTTTTTTTTACTTTCGTAATTAGCGCACTCCAAAAATCTTTTCTAAGTTGGGGATGTCTAAGGGCATCCCAAAAAAAGCATTACATAATGTCTATTCACAGATGCGATCATGGCACACAACAGCTCTGAATTCCTGGGCTCAAGTGATTTTCCTGCCTCAGCTTCCCAAGTTGTTGGGACTAGAGGTTTGCATCATCATGCTCACGTAGGCATTACACATCTTAAAACTTGAAAAATGTTTACTTGGAATTTTGTTTATGATATAAAGCAGTAAACTTTTTACTTATAAAAATATTCTATTTAGCTTCAATTTCTTAGTCTTCTATAGCTTTATCTACTTTTTTAACCTTTTCATCATGCACTTGAAAATAATTCTGTTTAGGAGTAATAAAGACAAAATGCCAGTTTTAAATTTATAAGATCACAGGGAAGTAAAATAAGTAAGCATTTTTTTTTCAATATCATGTTTTCCGTAGTGGCCACAACCTTAGAAAGCTGTAACTTAATAAAATTGTCAGTAGGTAATTATGTCACAGGTTTGCAGATCTAGGATACATTTACTCATCAGCTATTTTAGTATGTTAAATTATATTTAATATTAGAAATTTAGTGACAACAGACACAGTATTTGAATTGTGTCAATTCCTAGTCATAATATATAGCTGATAAGAATTTAACTTTACAATGTGTGTTTATTCTATCATTAATACTCTCTTAATCTTGTCTTTTCATCTGTGTTTACCTAAACCCAATCAGTTCACTTACCTACTGATGCCTACATTTCCTCATTTACATAGGAGCATTCAATTAATAAAAATCTACTATAGAATTCACTAGTATAATAATTTCTTTTATGTCTGAGTAAATCTTTTAGGTACAATACTTAAGGGTATGTAATTATTTCTTTTTGTTCTATGTTTTCTTATTATAACTACCTATTTTATATGATTTAAGAAATGAATTAGGAAATTTAAGCACTCTAATCTTTCAAATCGAATTGTTGTTTATTATATTTGTGACATTGTGCTAAGTACCTAGGAGAATACAAAAAGTAAATAAAATCAAAAGTAAGTAAAAATGACTTTATGAAGTAGCACAAACATAAGGGAGTTTGTTAAAATAGAATACACAATGTATGTAGGGCCCTAAATAAGAATAGAATTATTATATTTTTCTAGAATTCTAAAACATTTAACATTAAGAAAAGATCACTTTGTTATGAACTATGTTTATAAGGGGATTCATTTAGATGACAGGAGAGAAAAATCTTCTTTTTTTTTTTTACTGATTTGTGTACTTAAAATTACCATGGCTTTGGATATTTCTTGAGGCCAGTTACATTTGGCAAGATTTGATAATAATTAGGCCATGGGTTTTCATACATTATTTTTCCCATGGATTAATTATATTTTTATTCATACGAATTTCTTAGAATTAAGTGTGAATGAGACTTCCTTAATACAGGTAAAAGCCAATACATGATTGCAGTTTTTAAAAACCATAATTGTAAGCTTTTGTGTTTTAAGTCATATTGTTTTAATCCAATCATTGGAGCTATAGAATTTCATCTAAAGCCTTATTATTTCCTTTGAATATTTTGTTTTGAGTTGGTAATTTTGTTAGAGTGGTTTATAATTTCTCAAGTTTCAGCAAGAATTTTCTTCATGGAAATAAGTAATTCTCTTTTTTTTTTTATTTGTGTAAATTTAAGGGATACAAGTGCAATTTTGTTTTGTGGATATATTGCGTAGTGGTGAAGTCTGGGCTTTTAGTGTATTCATCACCTGAATAATGTACATGATACCCATTAAGTAATTTCTTACCTCTCGCTCCCACCTTCCACCCTCCAACCTTTCCAAGTCACCAGCCTCCAGTGTCTATCATTCCATATTCTATGTCCATGTGTATACATCATTTAGCGCCCACTTATAAGTGAGAACATGTGGTATTCCCCTTTCTGTTTGAGTTACTTCACTTAAGATAATGGCCTCCTGTTCCAGTAATTTAATTCTTTTTCTTAAGAGTTTATACTTACTATTAAGAAAAATAGCCAAATTCAAAATAGTCATCAATCAAGCATCTTAAACACATCATTAGTGTGACTTAAGGGGAAAAAATAGACTGGGGAGAATAGAATGAGTGGCTTGAAATTGTATGCTTTTCAAACCACACTTGATAAAGTCTGTGGTTAGAGCCCAAGAACTTAACCAAATATTAAGTTATTAGAGTATAAGATTATAAAACTCACTCAGACTGTGCAGGGCAGATTCCCCTACATAGGGAAATACACCTTTGTATTACTTCTGTGCATAAAATGTCTTAGACTAAATGAATAGTTTTTGTTTTTGTTTTCTGTGGCAAAATAGGCGTCTTGCTCTGTTACCCAGGCTAGAGTGTAGTGGCATGATCATAGCTCACCGCAGCCTTGACCTCCTGGGCTCAAGCTATCCTCTTGCCTCAACCTCTTGAGTAGCTAGGATCACAGGCTCCCACCACCACACCTGGCTAATTTTTTAATTTTTTGGTAGAGACAGGGTCTCACCATGTTGCTCAGGCTGGTCTTGAACTCCTGGGCTCAAGCCATTCTCCTTCTTCAGTCTTCCAAAGCGCTGGAATTATAGGTGTGAGCCACCATGCCCAGCCTAAATGAATGTTTTTGAATAAATGAAAGTAAACTTTCAGAGAAAACTCAAAAATCACTCTTTAGAATTCTCCCCTAAAGTCAGTATATTATGCCAGTTTTTCTTACAAAATAATTTGCTGAAGAATACCTGGTTTTATTCTGGTGGCTATATGTTCTTTGTATTTTTATTTTAAGGAGAAAATTTTATTTATTTTTATAGGACTTAAGGGCATGGGCTTTTCTCACATTAACATAGCTTTTAATTTATTTTTTTACATATTAACAGATAGCTGTCTCATATGTGTCTTGGAATTGGGGAAAAGGAGTTTTACACTGTGTGTTTCTTTGAGATGAGAATGGAAATAACAAAATGACAATATAGCCACAATATGTCTTTTTTGGTATTTTTTGTAATTAATCCTTATTTTCAGGCGATAAAGGAGGTTCTTAGGCTGAAGTTTATGTTTGTACCATTTTCTTTCAGAATTTAAATTGTGTAACAATGAAGCTAATTTATACAGCATTTACAACCTTCTTTGGAATACATTGTGGGGAATCTGTAAAAAGCAACAACAACAAAAGCTTTCTTCACTATGAAAAATGAGGATGAAGTTTTTCCATTTAGAATATTTTGCTGTTGTAATTCCAGCAGAATTATTTGATAATGGTTTATATACATAAAACTTCTAATCTCTTGCTGAGTAAAACATTATATTCTTTGCCCCCTATTAGAAAATTAAAATTCTCATTGCAGGATGATACGTAAGAGCAACATTTACTATTCTAATAAATTTTATAAGAAAATATTTGCAAAAAAATCTTAATAGGGATTCACTTTCTGAGAAATATCTGTTTTTATCTATTACCCTTTAGTCAAGATAATCGATAATAATGTATATTTATACATACTTACAGAAGTAATCAGTTGCTCGGATTAATTGAAGTTCTATTTCGTATTTAACTTAATCACCAGTAACAGTATTTTTGTAGTTCTGAAGCCTCTAAATCACACCGAAATCTGTAAAATAGGGGAGAAAGTTCTCAAACTAGGATAAAAAATGTTCCTGGCTTTAACTCAATAATAGTACATTAAATCCAATAGCTATGATGCAACCCTCCATTAATCAATAATTTTTATAATTTTAGTCACTTATTAATCTTAAATAAAAATAAATAATCATACTTCATTTATAATTGAGCATCAGAAACTATTATATCTAGATTTTTCTCCTTTTAATAAACTCACTCTTACCATTCTTACCATTTCTTAGTAGAGGGAATTAGTTTAGCTGGGAAGAGCTGTAGGACATGATTCTAGAGATTTGAAGGAATTAATGAAATTGTAGATTCAAAAAAGAATCTCTTTGTATTCACTAACAGATAACTTACTGTGATTATGCTTATTCAGTGACTTCAGGTAGCCTTTCTTTTGCTTGCTTCTTTGTTAATTCTTTCTAATAGTAAATACTCTCATTAAAACAGTCCTTCTCAAAGTGTGTTTCCTGGATCAGCAGCATCAACACCACTGACTGAGAATTTGTACTTCTAACAAATGCTTGCCGTACACACAGACCTGCTGAATCAGAAACTAGGGTGGGGCTCAGCAGTCTGGTTAAACAGACTCTCCAGATGATTCTGATCCACATTAAAGCTTGAGAACCAGTGTCTTCAGGAGGTCCTTGCTTTAGGAATTACAGAGTAGGGGAGACTATTGAAATCTCTTAATTTCAGTAAGTCTGCCAAATCCCCTTCAAATCCCTTTTTCTTACGGAAAAATGTTCCTCCAGAATTTTCTAAATATATGTGGCAGTGATACTTGAGTTTTCTCCATGCTTTCTCCTTTCTCTAGAGCTGTTGACACGGGTAAGAGGAGACAGAGTTAAACAGAAGTGCTGATGGTGATACTTAGAGTGCTCAAAGATTTGAAACTTGGCTGTTTCCAATTTAGGAAAGAAGTCATCCGATATTATTCTCTAATAGCTATTTAATTGCTTAAAAAATTTAAAAAGAGGCCATAGTTTAGTTTTAAACCTTAGTAATATATTGCAAATTATTTTATGGTTAATTACCTTTTTTTCATTTATAAATTTTTGCCTCATGTGTAACAAAATGTTACCTGGCATTGTGGCAGAACTTGTATTATTTTGTAACATTGTTTAATTGCTAACTGTACATATCTTCTGTGTAGAAGAATGTGTGCTCATCTAATATATTGACTTTGGTTTGTTTAATGTATCAGAATCACATTTTGTGAGTGTAAATATGGGTGTGTTCAAAGTAGAGTCAAAAAAGTGAACATTATTGACCTCTCACTGTGTGCTGGGTGCTTTTCTGTGCACTTTATATCCCTTAGCTTGTTTAATCCTCACTGGGTAGGTACTGCAATCATCTTCATTTTGCAGACATAGAAAGCCTAATGTGCCTAAGGTCACCTAGCTAGTATATGATAGAGCCAGGATTCTAGTCTAAGCAGTCTTACTCCAAAGCACTTTCATCTAAGACAGATAAATCTGTTACTATGTTATTCATTTGTCTAAGCAGAAATATTTTCCTCCTCCCCATTTTTTACTTTTACATGTACCAAAGTATTTTTAAGAATGTCAAATAGTGCTTATGTATGGCTATTAACTTAAAATTCAACAGTGAACTATATAATAATACAGCAGTTTGTAAAGAAAAGTAAATAGGCTTATGAAATGGAAAATGCCTACTTTGGCAAAGCATTCAACTGTATTACAACGAATTTCAGTTATTCCCTTATTTGTCCAGATTTCAGGTAATACCTCCTTGAGAGCAAGAATTAAATTATTTGTAACTGGCACAGGGACCCACATTGTCAGTGTTTCAGATCATTTTCTTTGATGGATAGATACATAGAGAAGGCATACAAAAACTCATTTACATGACACTCATAGAGTGGTGCACAGTCTTTGGCCCTTTCGGGTGGCATAACCCCAATTCTTTTTCATAGTATAGTCATTGCAATTTAGCTGAAACCTTTCAGTAGCCTTATGACTGTTTGTGAAACTGTACAGGGTGTCCCTTATACATGAAGCTTGTTATTATTCCATGGGCTAGAAAGGACATTTATGATTTTTAAAGATTTTAATTTAGAAGTAAAGTTTATTTGACATTTTATATTGAATTATATTTATTAGTTTTTATGTCTTAATTTCAACAGCATCACTGCAAAACTTGAAAGAGCGTTAGAAAAAGTTGCTCCTCTTCTTCGTGAAATTTTTGTAGACTTTGCCCCATTCCTATCTCGTACACTTCTTGGCAGTCATGGACAAGAGCTATTGATAGAAGGTATGATTTCTCTATTATAATTATTTTAGTTTCCTATAATGTATGTATTAATCATGGCATAATTTGTGCTTCTGGAGGAATATATATTTCCAAAAGAATGTAAAGGCATTACTTCACAAATTCTAATAAGATATTCAATATGTTTTCTCTTCACTCATTTTTTTTAAATAACATGTTTGCATGGTCAATGCCAGTAAGAAAACTTTGAAGATGAAGAACGTTGAAAAGGTGTCAGAATGGGAGGCTTTGGCTCTTTAATCCATCTATCAGGGCTGACGTATATCCTGTCATTAAGATAACCTGTTTATTAAGCAGTGATCTCTGAAATTTCCTTCTGACTCTGAGAGCCATGCACCTTTAAGTGATTTTTCTTATTCACATAACATTTGTAGTGTGGGAATCCTTAACTAAGAAGACATTAAAAATCTAGAGAAATACTTAACAAAGAATTGATGAACCCATTGTCTCCTCAACAGCAGCTTACATAGAGTAAGGAGGCAAAGGAGAAAAATTTACAAGGAGAGTGGCTTTGAAAAATATGGTTAATCAAAATCGTATTTCTTTTTAAAAAGTTTTGTTTTATGAATATTTCTGAGCTTCAGAAAGAATTAGACAATATCAAGATGATCTGTAGGTGAATAATGGCTTTAGATACCGTTTCAGGTAGTCCTGGGATTTAGCATCCTTGTATATCTTTTTTGCTTTTCACTTCCTGTTTACTGTAGAAGAAAGAGAGTTTTCCTGTGCCTGTTCTGTTATTGTCCCAACTGCTTCTACGCAGTGTTTCTATTAGGAAGACTGTGATAGTTAATGACTCGGCATCTGGGAGCTGACTTTGAATCCTAGTTCAACTACTTTCTTAGCTTTGTGGCCTTTGTGAATTACTTAGCCACTTTGTATCTTAGTTTCCTTTCTATAAATTGGAGTCAGTGATACAGCACTTTAGGGTTCTTGTGAAGATTAAATTATGCAAGGCATTTGAAGCTCTTAGAATATTGTCACATAATGAGCTTCTCAGGTTTCCAAAAGTACTGAGTTCCTTCTGGGCTAGGTACTATGTTACATAGTTTTGATATATTAGTAAACAGACAAAGACGCTTTTCTTCAGATGGAGCATATATTCTAACAAGGACACAAAATCAATAAGCATTAAACAAAATGAATAATTAAATTACATAGCATGCTAGAAGATAGTGAATGTTATGTAAAAGGATAAATACAACACAGAGAATTGGAATTACAGAATGACAAGGTTAGGCTGAAGTTTAAAGAGAGTGGTCAATTTTAAATAGGCCTCATGGTAAAAGTTACATTTGAGCAAAACCTTACATAATGAGTAATAAAACTTACTTAATAAGTGCCATACAGCTTATTAGATGAGGAGTGTTCTATGCAGAGAGAATAGTCAGTACATTGGCCCTAAAACGAGGATAGAAAGATGTTCTTGGTATGATCTACCAACAGCAAAAATGCCAGTCTCATGTGAACCAGAAGGACAGTAGTCGAATATTAGGGCCAGAGAGTTAATGGGTTCTTTGGCTTTAACTAGTGTGTTGTAGGGAGGCTGCTGATGTTTTAAGTAGGGCTGTCACCCTGGATGCTACTATTGTCATTATTATACTCCCACCTACAAAGTGAAGTATAAAATGCTCTGAAGAATTGGATTCTGAGAAGAACCATGCTAATTCAAAGCAGCCGCAAAATGAACTTTAAAAGTTCTTGGAAGCTTAAAAACTATTGCTTGGCCGCAGATTGTGTGTGTAATTTAAATAGCTTTGTTCTAGATGTGTATGATTGACTACACAAAATCGTGTATTCATTGATTCATTCAAAACAGAAGAAATATTCCTCATGGAGTTTGCAGTCTAATGAGCAAAGAGACATAAAAACCAATAATTAAAATCAAATAGGATATGTGCTATAATGAAAGTATATACAAAGGTACAGTGGGAAATGAGACTAGATGGCCTACTGACCACTTGCAGGGCACATATTCTTCTAACTGGGTCAGTGAGGTAGTTGTGTATACCTGGTCTTACTCCTGCTGCCATAAAGCCACTTCCTCATCTTTATGAGGACACACAGGTTTGAAAGGGTTATGTTCCCTGCTTCTACCTAACTCCTGTAACAGCTCAACCCAGTCTTCTGAATTCCAGACATAGTTGAAGTTACCTAGCATAGACATCTAAAGCCATATACTCCAGGGATACCTCAAACTCTGTTTATCCAAAATTTGTTTTCCCTCAATTTACTTTTCCTTCTAAATGTATTTATTTTGTCATTAGCATTACTATTAATGCAAACATTTGAGGTGAAAATTTGATTTTTCTTTAGCTCTTTTCTCCTTCAACTTTAATATTTACAATTACTTCATGAGAATGAATAATTTCCGAAAACAATATTTAGAGGATTAACATTACAAATATTATATCAAGCCATGTATAAAAACCTTCCAAAGTAGCCTAAATATTATGTTAGCTAAAAGTGGTGGCATCATAGTTACGGATTCTAAAAGGTACTAGGTTATCAGTTGGTCCTTCTTGAGTTCCTTTTTTTGCTTTTAATTCTTTTGATTTCCTGTAGTTAGATGCTATTGAGGAGCAAGAATGCTGGTTATTGATATTTTTATTTTCATGCTTTTCTGTAACATGTGTTACTTTATTAAAATAAAGAAGTTCAGTAAACATCATTGAAAAAACAAATCTTAAATGTTTCCTCATTCCCTACAAGATAAAAGCCTTTTATTTTTTCTGTTGCTATCTATCTTTTCCTAAAATGATTTGATAGGTTTTACAGAAATGTATAAATACTGACCAAAGACATAATAAAATAAAACAGGGAATAAAGTTAGTCGTGTAATAATAATGTTAGTAGTGAGTCCTGCAATGTTATTAAAACTAAGACAAATTCTGTGCAAGTTTTCTAGCCGCCAGAGCAAAGGCACAATTATGTTCTTATAAGACTCACGTTACTGGCTCCTAAGTGATAGTCTGTGGCAATTTTACGTTAACTGCTCTGTATTGGAAAATCAGGAACCCCTGTGTGTAGTTACTTCCCAGAATCTTCCATGACCACACATTCACATTGTTTCTTACTTATTTCTTCTCATCAATGCACAGAGAAAAATGATTGAGTAATTGAGAGTTTTTTTTTTAGCTTCTCTGTTTACCTCACATATTCTGAATTGAGTGGAAAGACCATTAAGAACATGCCTTCATTGTTATCAGTGCATCCAGGCGAACCTGGATTTTTTTTTAATGTAACTATGCTAGAAATGAAATACTGGAACGGGTTAGATATTAAAAAGTTCATTTTGTGTTCCCCTGGCAGTATACAATTATATCTTGTAACTTTCTACATTCAAAGAATTTTAATACATCCTACTTTTTAAACTACATGGATGTAATATTTATGTCTTTCTTTGCTGATGTTTAAAATGACTTCTCTTTATAAAATGATGACAGCAAATGGTAGATTTTTAGGTTTTGAGTTTTGCTTTTTAAATGCCAGTGACTTGGCAGTATAAAAAGCTGACAACCCTAAAATATGATCCTTTAAATTTTTGCTAGTTCATACAACCCAGAACTCTGGAAACTATAGTTATTTAAAAGAATGACTTTCAGTATCCCTCACAATTTGGTCATAACCCTCCCTTCCAGACCCAACTAGTCTTTATCTTCTTGCTATAAAAAAACATTTCTTAAACATGTAAAGAAGTTACATACTATCACATTTCCTTGTTTTTGTACAGCTCTTCTTTCTGCATTTAATCCGTTTTGTTTTGTTTTGTTTTGTTTGAGACGGAGTCTTGCTCTATCGCCCAGGCTGGAGTGTAGTGGCACTATCTTGGCTCACTGCAAGCTCCGCCTTCTGGGTTCACGCCATTCTCCTGCCTCAGCCTCCCAAGTAGCTGGGACTGCAGGTGCCTGCCACCACGCCCAGCTAATTTTTTTGTGTGTGTGTATTTTTAGTAGAGATGGGGTTTCACCGTGTTAGCCAGGATGGTCTCAATCTCCTGACCTCATGATCCGCCCACCTCGGCCTCCCAGAGTGCTGGGATTACAGCCATGAGCCACCCCGCCCGGCCTGAACCCTTTTTTTTTAATCTCCCCAAATTATACTCATCCTTTGAGTCCATTTTCAGGCTCATTAAGCAAATTAATGTCATGACTTATGTGCTCCTACAGTATTTTACTTACATAATATTAATAAAATTATTTTACACTTATTGAAATAGGAAATATCTTATTGTTTATATTGTCATTACCTAACTTACATTCTGGTACATCATAAATATTCAGTGTTTTTCCCTTGTGTTTGAATAGGATATTATTTTTCTTTCTTGGGAGGCGAAAGCAGATGTATTGCTTGAGGCCAGGAGTTTAAGACCAGCCTGGGAAACATAGTTAGACCCTGTCCCTAGAAAAAATAAAAAATTACCCAGGCCTGGTGACATGTGCCTATAGTCCCAGCTACTCTGGAGGCTGAGGTGGGAGGATTGCTTGAGTGGGAGATTGAGGCTGCAGTGAGCCACGATCGTACAACTGCACTCCAGCCTGGGCACCAGAGACCCTGTTGCTAAAAAGAAAATAAGGAAGGATTGGTAAGATTTTGTGTTCTGTGGTAAGAATTCCTGGTATTGATCAGTTCTTCAGACCTAGGAGTTTGCTGCTGCACTCATCCAAGGTCCATACTTGCTCTCCACCCCAGCCTGTAGAAATGTATGTCCTTTTATTTTCTCATTCTTGAGCATGTACTCTTACTCATTCTTTGTTCTTCGCTCTCCTTCTGTTTCCCTTCTTTCTCTAATTTGATATGCTTTTCCTTTCCCTTGAGAAGAAAATGTATCAAAGCATTATGAAGAACTCAGGACATTTACATGATAAAAACATATTTACCCTAGCTTTGAATATTTCCATTTAAGAAATAGTGCTTATGATGAATAAATCTCACTGCATTTCAATTTACCATATAAATATGTGTGTGTGTGGTAGGAACAAAACTGAATTTAGGTAACTGAAGATACTTTAATGTCTATGAAAAGAAAAAGCAATTACTCTTTAACTTCAAATAGCCATAAAGTATATTTGAATTGCCTCTTTATTTTATGTTTTAGATTCCGTTTTTCTTAAGGCACACATTTATTTTTGTTTAAATTATTTCTTATGGTCTAATTAATCCTTGGTAGTTTTTATTGTCGGTGTCCTTTCATTTTCTTAATTATCTATTACTTTGATTAGTTAGCTTGTGATTGTATCATTCTAGAACAATGTAGTTCACCTTTTAAGACCATTCATTAACAGTAGCTATTTTTAGGTAGCTTTTGATGTGTGTTTTCTCTTAGCAATAATTAAGGATTTTTGAAGACAGTAATTTGAAGCTTACTGAACTTTAAGAAAATTATGGGTTTTCAATTTATAAACTAATGCATAAAAACTACTTAGAATAGGTATGTATGCAAGTATCAAAACCTACCAGCCAAAGATAACAAAGCTGCCTAAGAATCCAGTTTATGTTCTGTGAGCATTGTTTATGTTCTATTGGGAGCTCACAGAAATATTCAGAGTAACTTAGTTATGATGCGGATATAGCAGAAAGTCTCATATGTGTCCAAGGACAGGAAATAAAATATAGTTGATCTTCAGGCAGCCTGGAAATGGGAGAGAAGAGTCAGTAACAAAGACTACTCCCTTTGATTCGCAAAGCAACTTTATAGCCTCCTGTCTTTTATTCTCTCTGTGTATCTACTCAGTGTTTTTACTTTCCTCCCAGACCAACTTCTCTTGCTTAGTCATCAGAACATCTCTTAGCATAGCACCTTAGCCCTGAATCTTAATGCATTTTTAATGTAAATATCCTGCATCATCTAACTATAGTCACTTAACTTATCAACAGAGAATCTGAATGGCTCAGCCAGGACTATTACTTTGTTCCTCCTGGGTTAGGTGTCTGACCCTGTCATAATCAGCTAAGCCTGAGGTGGGATAGAGGTGTCTGAGACACATGAGGCTCTCCCTTTTAGGCTCTATATGCAAGTTGAAACATTTTAGAAAGAGATGTTAGCAGTGCAGGAAATTTCACTGAAGGGTCCACTCTACTTTTGGTGGCATCAATAAATATTTTATTAAAATCATATAATACTCAAGAATATTTATGGTTTCCACGACTAGAATTTTTAAAAGTATATAAATATAGCATGAAATTTCTACCTTCACCAAAGAGGATATCACTGACATATTCTAAAATGAATGAGCCTAGTCAAGAAGCTCCATATCATTCACAGATCATTTGTAGTAGCATTATAGACACATAATCAGAAAAACTTGCCGTATTTTTATTTAAAAATTATAGACTAAAATATAATTTCAGAATTATTGTTTTTAAATTACAATAATACAAAAAATGTACACAAGAAAATTGGGTAAATGGAAAATGCTGGCATAATTTTTAAATATTCCTGATTTCCTCCATAAAAAATGGATGGAAGAATAGATAATGAAACAATAACTACAAGAACAATGAATGGACATTTACAACAAAACTAGGTGACAGGTATCTCATTGGACCCCAAAATATGCCTAGGTGGGGACCATCTAGCTTATAGCTACATGATATACATCATATCAGCTTATTTGTGGCAAGGACTCATGGTGGCCATCAAATATAGATCTGTTTGGAGAATTAACTAAATGAGGGTTATATAGGAGAAATTAAAGGATATGACTGCTTATTCTGAAAAATTTGAAAAATGGGGCAGTAATTATGTTGGTAGTAATATTATCGATATTACAAAACTGTTATGTAATGTTGGATAAAGCTGCTTGGTAATTATTAATATTCTAATTATTTTATCCCATGTTCTTGAAAATCAGGATTCTGGCTGAAGAAAGGCGATCCAGATATAAAATAGGAGAGTTTAAGTAAAAGCTTTTAATTTGGAATTTGAATTGGACATTTTCGTGTAAACTTATGCATACATATGCATGTACATGCACACATACACGCATACCCATATACTATAGGTATATGTATACTATACTAGTAGCCCTGTCTGTTGTTTTGCCTGGACACAAAAACCAAGTCAGTAGCAGTGAGTACACTTAGGGTCCATATTTACTATTAAAATATAATTTGCCAATGAAAGAAACTGGGACTTCATAGAGAAATAAGTGATGTCAAGGCTGGGGCAGGAAATATTAATCATTTACCTGCAACATTTTGTGATACCACAAAGCAAGGAAGGTATCAAATGTTCTCAGAAGAGCTCAGGAGCTAACTTAAAGAAATTCCTGTTGTCCCAAGATGGAGCAGTTTGAGCATCCATAAATCTATTAGGTTGGTGCAAAAGTAATTGCGATTTTATTAGCAATTGGCAAAAATCGCAATTACTTTTGCACCAACCAATAATAACTGCAATGCATTGAAACACCTGGATATGTTTAAATCTATGTATTCGTAATGATAATTTAGAAAATGATTTTGTCAAATTTAGAGAATGATAAAGAACTTACTTTGAAAACTGATAAGAAAATTAAAAGAATAAAGTATTTCTTATGTCCTTTCTTTGTGAACGGATCATTGTATTATGAAGTTATTGAGTGGGGATGTTTTGTTTTTACAAAAATATATCATCTGGTAAATAATGGTGGGATATGTGAGTTAGATTATCATTTAGCACCCTCTAAGAATTTAATAGATCTAAGCTTCAATGGCTGCTAAACTCACAAATAGAGAGACAGCTAGACAATTAGATAGGAAAAATACCATCACCTATCAAGACAGTATGTATGAATGAATGAATAAAATAAAAGCACACCTGATTAAATCTGTATATTCAACGTGTTGAATTATACCATGGGAACTCAATAATCAAAATTAATACTGGAGGAAATTCTGCAATACAAATTGAGTTGGTCTCTTCAAAATAAATTACGTGGGGAAAAGAGATATAGGAAGAACCTGTAGCTTAAAAGAGATTTTTTTTTAATTTCAAAAATCACCAAAACTAAGTTGTTTGTAGAAATAACTCTATGATTTAGGTATTAAAAACTATAATCAAAAGCAAAGTGATTATCATAAAAATCAGAATAATGGTTTGTTATAAGTAGGGAGAGGGTTAGAATGGGAAACATGGAGTACTCCTGGGATACGTGGTAATAATTTATTTCTTTAGCTATTTAGTGGTTGCAAGGATGTTCACTTCATAATATTTTATTAACTGATGTTTTCTGCAGTTTACTTATTAATATTTTATAATAAAATATTTTAATGTTCTCTATGGAGAAGATATAAAAATTCTTGAATGACGTTAAAGACCTAAATAATGGTGAACTATATCATATTCATGGTAGGAAAACTCATCACAAAAAAGTTATTTCAGTCCATGTTAATATATCAATTTTAATAAAAATTTGATTTAAAATAATTTTTAAATTATTTTCATGGAATTTAATAAGCTTTCTCTTAAATTTCTGAGCAGAATAAAGGGATGAAAATAATCGAGTAATTTTGGAAATTAACAAGCTATTATAGTTAAAACAGCATAGCAGTAGCACAGAGATAGATCAGTGTGTCAGAATAAATCTCCAAGAACAGATCCCACATACATATGGTAACATTATGAGACAGAGCTCCATTGTAGACTGGGGAGAAATACGTGAACAGTGGATCTAGATCAATTGGATTCCCTTTTGTTAATTTAAAAGACAAAACAAAGTGGATCTCTTCCTCCCTGAACAAACAAAAGACACTACCACTGTGGTTGAAAATCAAATATCAAATGTTTCAGGAGAAAAAAACATAGGAAAATATCTGTAATACCAAAGGTATTATGTAAACTAGATACAAAAGCATAAAGTGTAGAGGGTAAAAAATCACCATATTAAAACTGTTTTGTTTTATCAAAACAACATTAAAAAGTGAAAAGATTGAGAGTAACATGAGCAATATAGTGACTACAAACCTTGAAGTCCTCATTCTCCCAAAGAAAAAATGAATGTACAAAAATACATGGACCAAATTAGTGTTGTTAGAAAGCTAATAAATCAATTAAGATTTATTAGATCAGATAAGGTGTTGCAGCAATGAAGTAAACACCTAGCTAAGACAGAGCTACTCAAAACGTTAGGAAATCCATTGCTATTTTGTTTGCCCTTATCCCACACCCTCCTCAACACAGTGCAGCATACATGATAATGAGGAAATTGCTCAGTTCCCAATTACTCCTTTGGGGTGGAAGGGAAAGAATGGAACTTGCTTGCAACATTCTCACTAAAGACTGAGAAGTGACTATATTTTTTAAAAGCCCGAATTTTAACAAAAATATTACAACGCACTCAAAGAAAGAGAGAAACATAGTTCATGCAAAGGAACAAAACAACTTCCAGAAACCACGTTTAAAAAAATGTAGGCCTCTGACTTCTTTTAAAAATAATTTAAAACAACTGTCTTTAATATGCCTATGAGCCAAAAGGTAGCAGGGACTGACAACTAAACAAAATTAGGAAAAGGTTTTATGAACACAAGGAGAATATGAACCTAAAGAAATTATTTAAAAGCAAAAACTAATTTGAAGCTGAAAACCACAAAGGAATTAAAAAATTCATTATTAGGGTTCAAGAGTAGACTCAATTAGACAGAAGAAAGAATCAGCAAACTTGAAGACAGGTCATATGAAATTACTGAGCTAGAGGACCAAAACAAACAGAATGAAGAAGAGTGAACAGAGCCTAAAGGACCACATCTTCAGACAGACTAACATAGGTATTATGGTAGTTGCATAAGGAAAAGAAAGAGAAAAGGGCAGAGAGCGTATTTGAAGGAATAATGGCTAAAAAACTTCTCAAATTTTAGGAATCAGACATACGAACTGAAGCTCAACAAGCTCCCGTGGGATAAATTCAGACACACACAGAGACACATTTTAATCCAACTACTAAAAGTCAAAGATAATCTCAAAAGAAGCAAGAGAAAATTGTACATGTACAATGAGCCTCTATAAGTTATCACCAGGTTTCTCAGTAGAATCCATGCATGCTGGAAGGCAGTGGGATGATATATTTAAAGTGCATGAAGTAAAAAGCAAAACAAAACAAAAAGAAACTGTCAACCAATAATACTACCTCCAGCAAAACTGTCCTTTAAAAATGGAGGAGAAATTAAGAATTTTCCAGATAAACAAGAGCTGAGAGCATTTATTACTGCTAGATCTAACCTACGAGAAATGCTAAAGGGAGTCCTTCAACTTGGAAAGAGGGATTCTACACGGTAACTCAAAGCCATATGAAAATTAAAAGTTCTACAATAGACATATTACAAATATGAAAACTTTATTATTATAATTTTGGTTCTACTATTCTTTTAAAAGATTAAAATCCAAAAATGTAAAAACAAACCTATGAATCTATGCTAATGGGTAAGCAATATATAAAGATATGACTTGTGACATAAGTAACATAACTTGTGCAGATGACTGAGCTGTAAAGGAATAAAGTTTTTATATGCGATTGCAGTTAAGTTGTTCAGTTTAAAATGAACTGTCATAATTTTAAGATGTTTTATGTAATCCACATGATAACCACAAAGAAAATTTCTATAGAAATTACACGAAAGAACAAGAGAAAAAGCACATCACAACAAAATTCAAATACACACAAAGGAGGGAAGTACGGGAAGAAATAAGAGACAAAAATACAATGACATACAGAAAACAACAAATTAAAATAGTTCTTCCTCTTTCAGTAATTATTCAGGATGTAAATGGATAAAAACTCCTCAATCAAAAGACATAGATTAGCTGAATGGATAAAAAATCAGGAACCAACTATGTGCTGTCTTTAAGAGACACTCACTGTAAATCTAAGGACACATAGAAGTTTAAAGTGAAAGAGTAGAAAATGATATTCTGTCCAAATAGTAACCAAAACAGAACAGGGATGTTTAATATAAGACAAAATAAGCTTTTGAAACTGTTAAATGAGACAAAGAAGAACAATATATAAGGATAAATGGGTTATACAAAGAAAATGTAACAATTATAAATTTATATGTACCAAACATGAGAGTTCCTAAGTGTAAGAAGCAAATATTGACAGACTTGAAGGGCAAACAAGTTCTGCAATAATCGTGGGAGACATTCATATCCCAATTTCAGTAATGGATAAAGCAACCAGGTAAAAGGTGAATAAGGAAATGGATGACTTGAACAACACTATAGACCAATTGGACTTGACAGACCAAAGAATACTTCACCCAATAACATCAGAATATACATTTTTCTAAAATGCATATGGAGCATCCTCTAGGTTAGACCATATGTTAGGTCATTAAACAAGTCTTAATACATTAAGACCATATGTTAGGTCATTAAACAAGTCTTAATACATTTAAAACGATTAAAATCTTACAAAGTATCTTTTCTAATCACAATGGAATGAAACTAGAAATAAAAACTAGAAGGAAATGTAGAAACTCCATAAACACTTAAAAATAAAACAACATATTTTGAATAATAGAAATAAAAAGTAGAAGGAAATTTAGAAACTCCATAAACACTTAGAAATAAAACAACATATTTTGAATATGCCACTCACCTTATAAAAAATCAATATTTTTTTATAAGGTGAGAGATGAGGATCAAGTTTTATTCTCCTACATGTGAATAGCCAATTATCCCAGCACCATTTGTTGAAAGAGTATCCTTTCCCCACTTTATGTTTTTATTTGCTTTGTTGAAGATCAGTTGGCTGTAAGTATTTGGCTTCCTTTCTGGGTTCTCTATTCTGTTCCATTGGTCTATGTGCCTATTTTTATACCAGTACCATGCTGTTTTCGTGACTATGGCCTTATGGTATCATTTGAAGTCAGGTAATGTGATGTCTCCAGATTGGTTCTTTTTGATTAGTCTTGCTTTGGCTATGTGGGCTCTTTTTTGGTTCCATATAAATTTGAGGATTGTTTTTTCTAGTTCCGTGAAGAATGATGGTTGTATTTCGATGGGAATTGCATTGAATTTGTAGATTGCTTTTGGAAGTATGGTCATGGTCATTTTCACAATATTGATTCTACCCATGCATGAGCATGGGATGTGTTTTTGTTTGTTTGTGTTTATGATTTCCTTCAGCAGTGTTTTGTAGTTTTTCTTGTAGAGTACTTTCACCTTTTGGTATTTTATTTTATTTTTTGCAGCTATTGTAAAGGGGTTGAGTTCTTGATTAGATTCTCGGCCTGGTCACTGTTGGTGTATAGCAGAGCTACTGATTCATCTACATTAACTTTATATACTGAAACTTTGCTGAATTCATTTATCAGTTCTAGGAGCTTTTTGGAGGAGTCTTTAGGTTTTTCTTTAGGGTTTTCAGCAAACAGCGACAGTTTGACTTTACCAATTTAGATGCCCTTTATTTCTTTCTCTTGTTTGGTCTGATATAAGAATATCTACTCCTACTCACTTTTGGTGTCCATTTGCATGGAATGTCCTTTTCCACCCTTTTACCTTAATTTTATGTGAATCCTTATGTGTCAGGTGAGTCTTTTAAAGGCAGCAGATACTTGTTTGGTGAATTCTTATCTATTCTGTAATTCTGTTTTTTAAGTGGAGCATTTAGACCATTTACATTCAATGTTAATATTGAGATGTGAGGTAGTATTCCATTTATTGTGCTATTTGTTGATGAATCCTTTTTTTTGTAATTTTGTTTTATAGGTTATGTGAGATTCATGCTTTAAAGAGTTTCTGTTTTGATGTGTTTCCAGGATTTGTCAAGATTTAGAGCTCCTTTTAGCGGTTCTTGTTTTGCTGTCTTGGTAGTAGAGAATTCTCTCAGCATTTGTTTGTCTGAAAAAGAGTGTATCTTTCATTCATTTATGAAGATTAGTTTCTCTGGATACAAAATTCTTGGCTGATAATTGTTTTGTTTAAGGAGGCTGAAGATAGGTTTCCAATCCCTTCTAGCTTGTAGAGTTTCTGCTGAGAAATCTGCTGTTAATCTGATATGTTTTCCTTTATAGGTTACCTGATGCTTTTGCCCAACAGCTCTTCAAATTCTTTCCTTTGCCATGACTTTAGGTAACCTGATGACAGTGTGCCTAGGTGATGATATTTTTGCAATGCATTTCCCAGGTATTCTTTGAGTTTCTTGTATTTGGATGTCTAGATCTGTACCGAAGCTGGAGAAGTTTCCCCCAATTATTCCCCTAAATATGTTTTCCAAACTTTTAGATTTCTCTTCTTCCTCAGGAATGCCAGTCATTCCTAGGTTTGGTCATTTAACATAATTCCAAACTTCTTGGAGGCTTTGTTCATTTTTAAATTCTTTTTTCTTTGTCTTTGCTGGTTTGGGTTATTTTGAAAACCTTATCTTCAAGCTCTAAATTTGTTTCTTCTGCATTTTCAATTCTGTTGCTAAGAGTTTCCAGTACATTTTGCATTTATCTAAGTGTGTCCTTTGTTTTCTGAAGTTGTGATTGTTTTTTATATATGCTGTGTATTTCACTGAAGATTTCTCTTGTCATATCTTATATCACTTTTTCAATTTCCTTAAGGTAGACTTCCCCTTTCTCTGGTGCCTCCTTGATTAGCTTAATAATCAACCTGAATTCTTTTTCTGGCAATTCAGGGATTTCTTCTTGGTTTGGATCTTTTGGTAGTAAGCTACTGTGATTTTTTGGGGGGTGTTAAAGACCCTTGTTTTGTCATATTATGCAAATTATTTTTATGGTTCCTTCCTATTTGGGTAGGCTTTGTCAGAGGGAAGATCTGGGGCTCAAGGCTGCTGTTCAGATTCTTTTGTTCCACGTGGTGCTCCCTTGATGTCATATTCTTCCCCTTTTCCTAGGGATGTGGCTTCCTGCTAGCCAAACTGTAGTGACTCTTTTTTCCCTCTGGATCCAGCCACCCATCAGGGCTACCAGGCTCCAGGCTGGTACTGAGGTTTGTTTGCACAGAGTCCTGTCATGTGAACCATCTTCAGTTCTCTCAGTCGTGGATACCAGCACCTGCTCCAATGAAGGTGGCAGGGGAGTGAAATGTACTCTCTGAAGGTCCTCAGTTGTAGTTGTTTAATGCACTAGTTTTGTACTGGCTGGCAGGAGGTGGTGCTTTCAAGAGAGCATCAGCTGTGATAGTATAGGGAGGATCAGGTGGTAGTATAGGGAGGATGGGCAGGGTCCTAGATCTCCAAAGAGAATATGATCTTTGTCTTCAGCTACCAGGGTGGGTAAGGAAGGACCATCAGGTGGGGGCAGGGTTAGGCATTTCTGAGCTCAGACTCTCCTTGAGCTGGGCTTGCTATGGCTGCAATGGGGGTGTGTGGTTCCCAGCTCAATGGTGTTATGTTCCCAGGAGGATTATGGCTGCCTCTCCTGTGTCAAGCAGGTTGTCAGGGAAGTGCAGGAAAGCCGGCAGTTACAGGACTCACCCAGTTCCCACTCAACCCAGATGGCCGGTCTCATTCCAACCATGCCTCTCCCAACAGCATCAAGTTTGTTTCCAGGCAGTGGGTGAGCAGGGCTGAGAACTTACCCCAGGTTACCGGCCTCCTGGCCCAGAAAGCAAGCAGGGCTTCTGCGTCTCCTGCCTGTCATGTCTTCACACTGAATTCTTGCCTTCCCCCAAGTTCTGCCAGGAAACTTCACATTCATTTGGAATTGTTACAAAATTCACCTGGAGGTTTCCTTCTCCCTGTAGTCTTTTCCCAGTTCCTCTGGCAGCCCTCCCCAAAGACCCCAGTGAGACACATTAGGAATGGCTTCCCTGGGGACCCAGAGAACCCACAGGGCTTTTCCCTGCTGTTTCCTCTACCCTGTATTTTGCTTGGCTCTCTAAATTGTCTCAGTTCCAGGTAAGGTTAGAATCTTTTCCAGTGATCTAGACCCTCACGTTCCCCAGTGAGGGTGTGCATTCAGGGGCAGATGATCCCCTTTTCCCATTTTCACAGTTTGGACACTCACAGTGTTTGGGCTGTCTCCCAGGTCCTGCAGGAGCAATCCACTTCCTTCAAAGGGTCTGTGGATTCTCTCGGCTTTCTTGGCATATTCATCTTGAAGCAAAAGTTGATAATGTGAGTCTCCACATTCTGCTCTGTCTATCCAAGTAGAAGCTGCAATTTAGTCTTGCCTCCTATCTGCCATTTTTTCATCTCCCCCAAAATAGTTTATTTTATTAAAAAGATCAACAAAATTGAAAAACCTTTAGCTTGATTTAGGGAAAAAAAAAGAAGATTCAAATAAAGTAAAAAATGAAAGAGTAGGCATTATAACCAATGCCACAGAAATATAAAAGGATTGATTATAAGAGAATACTATGAATAACTTTATGCCAACAAATTAGATACATAGAGGAAGTGAGTAAGTTCCTGGAACCACACAACCTACCCAGATGAAGAAACAAACCATCAACAGACCTACAACAAATAAGGATATTCAATTAATAATAAAAAATCTCCCAACAAGGAAAAGTCTAGGATCAGATGACTTCACTGTTGCATTTTTCCAAATATTTAAGAATAATTAACACCAACCCTCCTCAAACTCATTCAAAAAAATTGAACAGGATAGAATATTTGCAAACTCATAATATAAGGTCAGCATTGCCCTGATATTGAAACTAGATGCAGTACTAAAGGACAACTATAAAACCAATATCCGTTGTGAATATTAATGCAAAAATCTTCAACAAAATACTATAAACTGAATTTGGCAACATATTAAAAGGATTATATACCATAACCAAGTAAATTTTATTACTGAAATGCAAGGATGGTTCAGCATATAAAAACTGATCAATGTAATACATCACACAGAATGAAGAAAAGAATTACATAGATCATCTTATTTAATTAGTTTACTGTGTGGGGAAAAAAAGCCCTCTTAAAATTCATATGGAATCTCAAGAGACCCAGAATAACCAATACAATCTTAAGAAAGAACAAAGCTGGGGGACTCACAGGACCGATTTTAAAACTTCTACTTACATAGCTCCACAAGTCAAAACAATGTGGCACTGGCATAAAGACATAGTAGACCAACGGAATAGAATCTCTAGCCAAAAACAAAACAAAACAAACAAGCAAACAAATAAACAAAAAAAGCCAGCCCTTACTTATATGGTCAAATGATTTTCAACATGGGTGCCAAGACCATTTAATAATGAAAGGACAATCTTGTCAACAAATCATGTTAAGAAAACTTAATATCCACATGTAAAGGAATGTTGTTGGGCCCTTACCTTTCTCCATATACCAAAATTAACTCAAAATGCATTAAAAACCTACATGTAACACCCAAAACTGTAAAACGCTTGGAAGAAAACAGGATAAAAGCTTCATGATGGCCGAGCGTGGTAGCTCATGCCTCTAATCCCAGCACTTCGGGAGGCCGAGGCAGGCAGATCACCTGAGGTCGGGAGTTCGAGACCACCCTGACCAACATGGAGAAGCCCCATCTGTACTAAAAATGCAAAATTAGCCGGGCATGTTGGCATATTGCTGTAATCCCAGCTACTCAGGAGGCTGAGGTAGGGGAATTGCTTGAACCTGGGAGGCGGAGGTTGCAGTGAGCAGAGATTGTGCCATTGTACTCCAGCCTGGACAAAAAAAGTGAAACTCCATCTTACAAAAAAAAAGCTTCATAACATTGATGACATTGGATTTGGATTTGGCAATGATTTCTTTCTAAAATCAGAAATATAGGCAACAAGTAAAAATAGATATATTGGACTACATCAAAATTTTAAACTTCTGTGCATCAAAAGACACAATCAACAGAGTGAAAGACAAAGGCAACCTATGGAAAGGGAGAAAATATTGCACATTATATATCTGTTAAGAGCTTATTATTCAGAATGTATAAGAACTCTTAGAGTTGAACAATAAAACTACAAATAACCCAGTTTAAAAATGATATATTCAAAAGCACAAGAAGAAACCTTACACCCATTAAGCACAAGAAGAAACCTTATACCCATTAAGCACAAGAAGAAACCTTATACACATTAAGTACAAGAAGAAACCTTACACCTATTAGGATGGCTGCTATCAAAAAAACAGAAAATAACAAATGTTGACAAGGATATGGAGAAGTTGAAAACTGTGTACTCTTTGTGGGAATGTAAAATTGTGCAGCCAGTATGGAAAACAGTATGGCATTTTGTCAGAAAATAAAAAATAGAATTAACATATGATCTAGAAATTCCAGTTCTGGGTTTATAGCCAAAACAATTTAAAGCAAGGTTTCAAGGAAATATTATTTGCGACCTACATTTATAGCAGCAGTATTAACAAATGGTCAAGTCGTGGAAGCAACCCAAGTTCCTATCAACATATAGATGCATTTCAAAAAATGTAGTATATACATACAATGGAATGGTATTCACTCTTAATAAAAAGGAAGTTCTGACACATGTTGCCACATGAATTCAACCTTAAGGAAATTATACTAAGTAAAATAAGCAAGTCACAAAAACACAATACTGTATGATTCACTTACACAAGTTATCTAGAGTAGTCAAATTCAAAGAAATAGAAAGTAGAATGTTATTTGCCAGTGACTGGGGGTGATGGGAAATAGGAGTTGTTTAATGGGGTATAGAGTTTCAGTTTTGCAAGATGAAAAACCTCTGGAGATGTGAATATATTTAACACTACTGAACTGTGTGCTTTAAAATGGTTAAGACTAATTTTTATATTATGTGTATTTTACTACAATTTTAATTAAAGTGAAAAGTTTACCCATAGACTGGAAAGGTATATGTCTAACAATGATAATCAACAAATGTTGATATCTAGATTACACAAAGAAACTCCTACCAATGAATAAGAAAAGCACAATTCTATAGAAAAAATGGGCAAAAGAATAAAAATCTGTTAATTTGTGAATGGGTTAAATACAAGCAGTCAGTAAACATGTAAAAAAAGTCAACCTCATTTGCAATCTCATAAATGGTTAATAAAGCCAAAATGAAACAATTTCACTCCCATCCAATAAGTATAAAATTTATACTTAAAATCCATTTATTAGGAAAGGTGTAGAGTTTTCTAGTGGGAGTCTAAATTGATGAAACCACTTTGAGGAATAATTTTGCATTATCATGTAAAGTTGAATTTGTAAATGTACATTGACTCAGCAATTTCATTCTTGGGAATATACCATGGAATAATTTTTGCATGTGTACACAAGAAGATACAGATGTAAAATGCTTATTAAAAACAGTGACTTTACCCAAGACATACTGAGAACAACCTAAATGTATATTAAAAGAAAATTGTATAATTAAATGGTATACTATGCAGTAGTGAAATGGGATTTCACAAAAATGATATTTACCATAAAAGCTTAACACATGGATAAAGATACTGTATCTTCTTTAGGGACACATTCATAAGTGATAAAAATATAAATGCCAATCAAGATGATAAATTTACAGTAGTTATTACATCTAGGGGAATGGTATCAGTGCTGTAACTCTAACGTTCATGGGGGATGCATGTGGACATCAGAATGGAAGCAGGTGTAAGGGTTCCACAGAAGAAAACATGGCTGCCAAAGCTCAGCCTGGCCTTAGCCATTGCACGAGGCATGGTGAACTCTGCCTTCTATAATGTGGATGCTGGGCACAGAGCTGTTTTCTTTGACTGATTCTGTGGAGTGTGGGACATTGTGGTAGGGGAGGGGACTCACTTTCTCATCCCATGGGTACAGAAACCAATGGCATTCCACTGCTGCTGTCAACCATGCAGTATGCCAGTCGTCGCTGGTAGCAGATTCATAGTATGCCAGCATCCCTGTGCATCCGCTTCCAGCCTGTCACTGCCAGCTTCCTCACATCCTCACCAGCCTTGGAGAGGACTCCAATGACTGTGTGCTGGTGTTCTGCCATCTGTCACTACAGAGATCCTCGTCAGTGGTGGCTCACTTTGATGCTGGAGAACTTATCACTCAGAGAGAGCTGTTCCCCAAGCCAGGTGAGTGATGACCTTGTGGAGTGAGCAGCGGCCACCTCTGGGCTCATCCTGGACGTCATGTCCTTGATGCATGTGACCTTCAGGAGGGCGTTCACAGAAGCAGTGGAAGCCAAACAGGTAGCTCAGCGGGAAGCAGAGATGGCCAGATTTGAGGTGGAAAAGGATGAGCAGCAGAAAGAGGCGGCCATCATCTCTGCCTATGATATGGCTCCAGAGCAACTCACTGGTGCCCGGGGATGACTACCCGATGTAGCTGTACATGCTCAAAGCCACCAAGAGCATTGCTTACCAGCTCTTGTGCTCTTAGAACGTTACCCACCTGCCCACGGGGCAGTCCATGCTCCTCCACCTGCTCTAGTGCTACCTGCACCTCCACGGGCCAACTGGGCCACAGCTCTGATGATTGTTAACACCAGCCTTCCTTCTGCTCCCACCCAGAAATCACTGTGAAATTTTGTGATTGGCTTCAAGTGAAGGAAATAAAAGTAAAATCACTCCAGATCTCTAAATACTCTATCAAATGAAGCACTTTCATTTTTCTCACATCCATCTACTTTTTTATCCACTTCTGTATTAGTCCATTTTCATACTGCTATAAAGAACTGCCCAAGACTGGGTAGTTCATAAAGGAAAGAGGTTTAATTGATTCACAGTTCCAAATGGCTGGGGAGACCTCAGGAAACTTAACAATCATGGTGGAAGGGAAAGCAAGGTACCTTCTTCACAAAGCTGCAGGAAGGAGAATCGCCAAGCAAAGGGGGAAGAGCCCCTTATGAAACCATCAGATCTCATGAGAAGTCACTGTCCTGTGAACAGCATGGGAGAAATCACCCCCATGATTCAGTCACCTCTGCCAGGTCCCTCTCTTGACACTTGGGGATTATGAGGATTACAATTCAAAATGAGATTTGGGTGGAAACACAAAGCCTAACCATATCAACTCCCCTGCCAAAAATTCCAAAGTATATATGCAGACTGGCTTTAAGCCCCAATTCGGGGCCTGCTGGAGCTCTGGCCTAGGCACTGGCAATTGTCATAACAAAGGTAGGGCAGTGTGTGATCGACTGGGGAGCACAGTTGTCAGCCTGAGTAATGTGTAGCCTCTATCCTGTCCTTGATGGTTGATTAAAGATTTGAGGATGATGGATATGTAGCTGAACCGAGAAGGCAGGCCTCAGTTTTTCTAGCTGTCCCTGCACAGATGCAGCTGAAGAGAGGTGCTAACCAAGGTCAGAGAGGAAGTGGTCTGTCTCTTACCCTAAGATTGGTTCTCTCTAACAGTGTGACCAGCCAAAGCAGTTGTGTGTAAAGTGGGCATGGACTGAAGAATCTGTTCCTGTTGAGCTGGATGGGCCTGAATGTTGCCCCCCAGGTCCCTAAAACTTGGGATGGACTTGAGAGAGGAGGCCTGGACCAAGATGTGAGTCCCATTGAAGACATCCTCTCTACTCCCCACCTTGGTCTCTCTCAAATACCCAACAGAATTCCAACTTGAAGGATTGCATCCTGACAGGGCTGAACATGCCTGCCGAGGAAGTATGCATCCTGTGTTCCTGGCTCACTCATTCACAGACTGCTCTTCTCAAAGGCTCTGTGCCTGTGCTTTGAAGGAAACAACCATGGGAAGAAAACAAATGTGTATAAACTGCTGTCAATAAATGACACCCAGACCCTCAAAAAAAAACCCGAAAATTGGAAATAAAATATATACCCAGGAATACTTCTTTTTATTGTGCTTCACTTATTATGCTTTACAGATACTATGTTAACAAATTGAAGGTTTGTGGCAACCGTGCATGGAGCAAGTCTACTGGCACCACTTTTCCAAAAACGTGCTCACTTCGTGTCTCTTTGTTGGCATTTTTTAGCAATGGTATATTTTTAAATTAAGGTATGTACTTTGTGATTGTTAGCCATAGTGATATCACACACTTAGTAGATTATAGTATAGTGTAACATAATTTTTATATACACTGGGAAATGAGAATTGTGTGGCTTGCTTTATCATGATACTTGCTTCATTACAGTGGTCTTGAACTGGACCTTCAGTGTCTCTGAGGATGCCTGTATTTTTAAAACTGTGTGTTGATCATCATTATATTATGGTGTATACCAGGTTTCAGCCAACTATGACCTAGCAGTCAAATCTGCTTTTGTAAATGGAGTTTTATTGAAATACAGGCAGGCCATTCTTTTATGTATTATCTAGATTGTCTTTGTACTACATGGGAGAGTTGATTGGTTTCAGCAGAGACCATGTAGTTCACAAAGCCTAAAATATTTACTATCTGACCCTTTAAAAAATTGCTTACCCTTGATCTATACTTCTATACGTTTTTGTAAGTAAGAAGTATTAAGAAAAAAAAAAGAACAGAAGAATGGTATATTGGTATTGTCATTGATATCTGATATCCTTACACTTTTGATGAAGTTATGAAGTTCTTTCGTGATCCAAGTTGAATAAAGTTGATGATTGCTGGGTATTTAGTCAGGGACATTTTGTTGGAAATTAGTCAACTACATTTTTTGTTTCTCCTCCAAACTATAGCAGTATCATTTATTTCCTAAATTTTATAACATATTTTTGTACCTACATCCTTATCTAATTTTCAGCTGAAAAAATAACATGATCTTATTTCTCCCACCTTTTTGGGGAAACTATTATAATAATATATATAAGAACTTTGCCCCTTGATGAAAGCATTTGATTAATATTTGGTCCAATTTTAGCCAGAATCTTCAGGGGTAATATTCTTAGTATAAAATGCTTAAAAAATTAAAATTATATTGTAAAACTTAAAACTTTTAACTAAGTTTCTAACATTTTTGTTTTTTACTTTTTTTTTTTTTTTTGAGACAGGGTCTTACTCTGTTAACAGGCTGGAGTGCAGTGGCATGATCACAGATCACTGCAGCCCTGAACTCCTTTGCTAAGTTGATCCTCCAGCCTCAGCCTAGCCTGGGACAACAGGTGTGCACCACCACACTCAGCTAATTTTTTAAAAAATTTTTTGTGGAGATGGGGTCTCCCTATGTTGTCAAAGCTGGTCTTGAATTCCTGGGCTCAAGCAGTCCTTCCACCTCAGCCTCCCAAACTGTTGAAATTACAAGCATGAACCACCATGCCAGGCCTATTTCTTACTTTTGATAGCAGTATTAGTATATACAATACTTTAATTTTGTTCCTATTTTAAAAATTTTTTTTCAAGATAAAGACAGTTTAATTAACTATATAATAACTTCTGGAATACTATTTTTAGTTCAAATTCTGTTATCTAAATTTAAAAGCACTTAAAGTTGATACAGCAAATATATCTCATTGTTATATCCAAAATTTCAAATTGGTAAGAATAAATCTATGAACTGGATTCTTAGAAATATTCTCCTTTTTATTGTTAGTTACATTAAAATAATATTTTTTAATATAAAATTATTTTGAAGATTATTTCTCCATAGGGAAGTATTATATAAATAACAATTTAATGGGAATAATACAATAAGATTAGTTTCTGTTACTAAAGTTTTACCTGTTGCTTGTGAAAACTAAAAAATAAAATGCAATTTTGTTTCACAGTAATATTAGGTTATCAAATTTATTATTTAATGAATCGACCTCATGTTGCTTGGCTATCAGGGATAAAAGGTATAGAGTACCATTACCAAACTCTAAAACATTACTTATTTTTTTCCCCACTGAATGGTTATACTTAGTCACTAATTTTGGAATAAATAGGGACTGTTGTGAAGCATCACTTTCATTCTTTCCATATTGAATTATAACGTGATATTGTCATGGGATCCTTGGGGTGTCACTTCGCCAGCCAGAAACCTCTGTGGCTAGTGGCACTTTTCCCTGAGTTTTGCTCAGGCATGCTGGGCTCATTCCGCCCACTTGGCCTGACATGCTGCACTCAGCTCATGCTGCTGGCCTAGTTCCCATGTGATCCAGGCACAGAGCAGCAGTGGGTGCATGAGCGGGCAAGCGCAGGTTCCGGCCACTGTGCACAACCAGGCACACTGACTGCTGCAGTGGGGTGAAAAGCTCTAGGCACTGGCACAGGCGCTAGCTTCATGCAGGCCTGCAGCTAGATCAGGTGCATCATACGCAGCTTCCACTGCAGGCACCCATGTCTGGATGAGAGCAAGATGATAGCACCTGGAAGCTTGGAGACGCCAGAAATTACAGAGCCCCAGAAAGGGTGTCACAGCCCAGGCTTGGGGAGCCCCTAGGTCTGGGCTCCCTGAGTCCTGCAGCTGTTCTCTCCTCATCACCCACAGTGTGGTGAGCGGGGGTGGGAGGATTGTTTCAGCCCTGTTTGTGTTACAGCTTTTCAGTCCCACCATTTGGTGAGTCCGAAGTTCTTGACCCATGTTCAGGAAGAATGAGATATGTGGACAACTAGAGGGTGAGCAAGGTGGAGAGGAGCTTCATTGAGCGACAGAACAACTCTTGGGAGACCCAAAGTGGGTAGCTCCTTTCCGCAGGCAGGTCATCCCAGTGAGTGTCCAGCTGTCAGTGGAAAGGATACCTGGAGTGAGTAGCTCCTTTCCACAGGCAAGTAGTCCTGACAAATGCAGCCCTCAGCAGAGAGGAGACCCAGAGTGGGTAGCTCCTATCTGCAGGCAGGTTGTCCCGATAAGTGTCCCAGCTCTCAGCAGAGAGGAGACCTGCAATGGGTAACTCCTATGCACAGGCAGGTTGTCCCTGTGAATGTCCAGCTCTGATCGGAGAGGAGACCTGTAGTAGAAAGCTCCTTTCTGCAGGCAGGTCATCCTGACAAGTCAAGGAGACCCAAAGTGGATAGTTTCTTTCTGCAGCTGGTAGTCATGATGTCTGTGTAAGTCTGGCTGGTTCTGGGGTCTTTATGGGCTCAGAAGGGAGGAAGCTCATGCTGACTGGTCTTTGGGAGGCCATAGACAGGCCTGAAAAAATCACCATAAGTTCTCACTCTGGACTGCAGACTATACCCAGAACTGAGAGCCTGGTTCCCAGGCTTCAGGCCATTCCAGGCTTGAAGGTGGAGCTTCACCAGGGTCCCACCCCTTTCTGCCCAGGAGCCTTTCTTCCTGCTACGCCATCAACATGATATCCATGGCACCCAGGCTGTTCATGCCGAGGGGCGCCTGCAGACTCACGCTAAGCCATCCTCAGTACCCTCTCAGCCTCCCTCCTGTGCTCTTTGGCACCCAATGTCCGGAGGGGGCCAAGGTGATAAGGCTGGCATGTCAGCACCACCCAAGCATGTGCACGCCCAGCTAGGTCGTGACAATGCCTGGGTGTGGCCACAACTTTGCTCTGCCCAGGAGTGGGTGCCAGGAGTAGGGGGAGCCCAGGCAGCGGGAGCAAACACTTTCAAGCCTGTGGGGGCAAGGGCTTCCTGCACCCCCAAGAGTGCAGGTATGCCAGGGTCTGGAGCCATGGCTGGGCAGCTGCAGTTGCACCCGGGAGCCTGGGACTCCTGCCCTGCCAACTCAATAGTGGAGGGAGCTCCCACCTGTTCCAGCCCCCACCTAGTCCATGCAGCCCACAGCCCTGGCCATGCCTCCCCCACTGCAGTTGGTGTCTTTGTAGTGGCCATTCCAGATGGGCCACTGCTGCCATCAATGTCACTTTTTAAAAGTGTGTGAGAGAAAGGAAGTGGATAGAGTATTACAGAGAAAAATTATAGATAGGCAAAATCTGTTAAAGAGCATGGCAGCTTGATAGAATTATAGTAGTAAAGTGGATAAGTTTAACTTGTTAGCATTTTTATATGAGGCATGTACAGGTCAAATTGTCATTAAATACTGTTTGTGGAAAAATATGTTTTTGCATGCTAACTGTTCTGAATTTTCCTTTCTAGTTTTGCTAATTCTATTGGTATTTTGAAATCTGTTTAAAATATTTTATATATGATTAATTTCTGTACTACTCCTGGGAGGTAACATAAAATGGTCACCTAACTTTGATCACAAAATTTATTAAAATTTGCATTAATTAAGAGCAGCAATGTAAATGACTACTATGGTTATGTTTACTATTTGAGATATTTAAAAAATACTTCATGTGGTTACAGTTTCCATTTTTACACAAATTTGAGCGTATAATATATACAACATGATGGTATGACATGAAGAAAATGGAAAGGAAACTTAGCTATGTTCAATAATCTAATGAAAAAAATATTTTGGAAAAAGTTGTATATAAGTGGTAAACTATTTGAAAATCATTCTTAAAAAAATTTATTTCCTGCTTTTTAAAATGTGACAGACTCCAACTTTCTATATCCTGTTGGGCCATTTGTCCCTGTGCAAACAAAAATTGGTAATTTTCATATAGATCTGATTAACAAAAATAAATTTAATGAAGTCTGACATATGAAAGGAAAATGCTCCAGTTTTTTTCTTACTTGAGTGAATAGTTTTTTCACAATCTAAAATGAGTTAACTCATACAGGAAATTTGAAAGACTCTTCATGTTTTATGTCTCTCCAAAATGGAATTTTGACTCACTTTTACAAAAGATTTTAATATTTATTATTTTTATTTGTAATGAACTTTACATATAATACAAATTTTCATTTTATAGATTTTTACATTTTACTTTGTTTTCCTAATGTTTCATGAATTGGAAGTACTGTAAAATAAGGTTTTGCAAACTTTTTCTTTGAAGGTTTGGGATTGTTAGCCACACAGTCTTTGTCATTTTTTTTTTTTTTTTTGAAACAACATCTCGCTCTGTCACCAGGCTGGAGTGCAGTGGCACGATCTCCACTCTCTGCAACCTCCACCTCCTGTGTTCAAGCGATTCTCCTGCCTCAGCCTCCTGAGTAGCTGGGATTACAGGCATGCGCCACCACACTTGGCTAATTTTTGTATTTTTAGTAGAGATGGTTTCATCATGTTGGTCAGGCTGGTCTCGATCTCCTGACCTCATGATCCGCCTGCCTCAGCGTCCCTAAGTGCTGGGATTACAGGCATGAGCCACCATGCCCGGTCATATTTTCTGGTTTTTGTGTTCTCTTATTTTTATGATCCTTAAAAACCATAAAATCTGTTCTTAATTTACTGGCCATAAAAAAAAAACAGTGGCAGAATAGGTTTAGCCCATAGACTACAGTTTGTCAACCCCATTCCTAGAATAAGAAGTAATAACATCATCAACAGAAAAATTAAATTTAGATACTGTTGATAATGTTGGTGTTTATTTTTCATTTAATTGGCTGTGACTATTATACTACATGATGATGTAACTTGTAAATCTCATATGATATCTGTACAGGCAGTCCTTGACTTACAATGATTTAATATGATTTTTTTAATTTTAATGATGGTGCAAAAACGGTATGTATTCAGTGGAAACTGTACTTCAGTACAGCATTCAATAAATTACGTGAGAAATTCAACATGTTACTATAAAGTAGGATTTGTGTTAGATGATTTTGCCCCCAAATAGGTTAATATAAGTGTTCTGAGCGTGTTTGAGGTAGGCTAGGCTAAGCTATGATATTCAGTAGTTTAGCTATATTAAATGCATTTTTGACTTAAGATACGTTCAACTTACAGTGGGCTTATCAGTACATAACCCCATTTTAAGTCAAGCAGCATTTGTGGTTCCTTTCCATGCTAAGCACTTACAAGCTTTTCCTTAATAAATGGTTATGGGAAGTTAGTTTTCTCCATTTTGTTTATTATCTGGTGTCCTGAATACCTGTTCTTGAAACCTTTGTTTTGAAATAAATTTCATTTTATTTTTAGCTCAGCACCAGACTCAACTGGTAAAATTTCCTGGCCATCTAAACTTTATTACTATGTTGTTTAATAATGAACTACATTGACTGCAGAAAGCATTTATCTTCCTATTTTTGATAGCTAGTTTTCATCAATTTTGTTAACAGGTATCATTTTCAGTTATTTGCATAATTTCTGCCTAACTAGCAGTGAGCAGCTGTAGTTCCTAGAGTTGTTATTAGTTATCTTGTTTAAAGAAAATGGTCACTAACACTTTTAAAATATTTTACAGACATACACCAGTGATGTTTTGTGTAACATTTCAAGTTTTTGTAAATGATAGATTCTATTTTCGCATTAGGGGAAAAATAATTCACTTATTTTGCTAAATCTCACAAAAACTTATTAATCTAAAATCAATCATTTTTACCCTAAAAATAAAACATTTTATTAGCAATTTAAAAAAATATATTATAATTATTCTTTAGAGATACCTATTGGCATATGAACAGATAATCATTTGAATTTTTACAAATATAGTTAAATGATATTTCATCAAAAGATCTCATAACTTTCAAAAAGCCACTGAAATTTTTTAGGTATTAAGTTATTTGGGTTCTCAAATGGTCAAGATTTTGTGTTACAACATAACTTCAATCAAAGAAATGTTATTTCAGGAATGATATTTAAAATATAGAATATTTGGATAGTCATCAAGATGGAAAAAGATGGCCAGTTGATTAGTTGCATCAGCTTACTCAACATTGACAATCAGTGCTTTAACAATTGATGGCTACATTGCCTTCACATAGAAATTATAATCCAATATGAAGATATGGATATCTTTAATATCTGTAACATAGTATTTTGTATACAATTAAGGATTTTACTTTAAACACGTAAGATCATGTCCACACTTCTTGGTGCTTTCAGAGATGGGGAAATCAAACTAAAACCCATGAAATAACAAAGTCAGTCTTTAGCCAAGGTTAAAGCTTCTTTAGTATTGATTGAATATAAGGCCCTACACAGGATATTGACAGGAACAGGGAAAAAGAGGCAGTGACATAATGTTTTGAAAGAAAATTCTAAAAGACATACTTTGATTTCTTCTTTTTCTCATGATGGCATAACAAGAAGTAGCCTTATTAATATTTTCCAATTATAATCACTAGAAAATTGGACAAAATATATGAATAAGCAGTTTTTATACATTGAACAGTAGGCCTCAGATAACTGTGAACCATGAGAGAACAGAAATAATTGAGTTGGGCTCTTTAATTTCTCTGATTTGCCTGGAGGCACTTTCTGGATTGTAGTGCAAGAAAGGGAATTTCCAGTAAATCACAGCACTCTTGCTGAGTTGAGGAGACAGTGATCAGAGTTCAGGAAGTTATGGAGCAGAATTTTGTGGAAGAGGAAGCATCACAGTAAAATAGCTTGAGAAATCTGCCTATAAGCCCCTTGAATCTTGAATTTTTTGAGATGCATATGTAAAGGGCAAAATTCCACAAGACTGGGTAAAATATGACCGTGGACCTTTAGAGCAAGAAATTTCTAGAGCTCACAGAGCTGAAAGTGTTTTTCTATCTCTAATCAGCCAGAGTGGCTAATCCTAATTGATTTCCTGGGACAGAGAGTAGACAGTCCAGAAGAGTGGCACATTAGTAGTAGAGTTAAATTATTTCTAGAGTAAAGGGTTTTCTAGAACCATTCAAGTCTAAATCTGATCTAAAAGTATCTTCAAAATAGGCCTCAAATGATCAAATTGTTTCGCCAGTAACTCAGTTATGAGAACAAAGCCCAACACATTTTAAAGGAATACAGCAAAATGCAAACAATTAATGTAATACTCATAATACCCAGCATCCAAACATAATTACTAGACATGAGATAAAGCAGTAAAATGAAGCACATTACTGAAAGGAAAGTCAGTTGTAAAACTTTCTGGGAAATGACAGGGATAAGGGGTTTAAAAGACAAGGATTGTCAGCTACTATAAAGATGTTTAAATATTTAAAGTAAAATATGGGCCAAGTGCCATGGCTCATGCCTATAATTCCAGCACTTTGGCAGGCTGAGGCGGGTGGATCACCTAGGTAAGGAGTTCGAGACCAGCCTGGCCAACATGATGAAACCCTGTCTCTACTAAAAATACAAAAATTAGCTGGACATGGTAGAGCATATCCGTAGTCCCAGCTGCTAGGGATGCTGAGGCAGGAGAATCACTGGAACCTGGGAGGTGGAGGTTGCAGTGAGCCAAGATTGCACCACTGCACTCCAGCCTGGGCAACAGAGCGAGACTCCATCTCAAAATAATAATAATAATAATAAAGTAAAATATGAATGTGAAGTGAATTGGACAATGTAAAAAAGAAAGAAATGGAACTCTGGAAAATGAAAAATAAAGGCCTAAAATGAAAATTCATTTGATGACTTGAGCCGAATATTTTATACTGATTAAGAAATAGCAGTGAACTCGGAGATGTAGAATAGTATGTTTCCAAACTGAAGCAGAGAAAAGACGAAAAAAGAAATGGAGACCAGAGCCATAGAAACCTATTACATAAATCAAGCAGTTTAATATAGATGGAATTGGAGTTCAAGGAAAAGGGGTTGAGAGTGGAAAATAATACCCAAATATTTTGAAGACTATAAATCCTAATATCCAAGAAATTCAGCTAACCATGAGCAGGATTAACACAAATAAAAATTACCATGTAACATAAGTAAAGTGTTTAAAAGCAGTGTTAAACAGCAAAATTTCAAAAAACTCTTATTAACAAGAGACAAATAGCTAATTCACTTAACAGTGACTTGAAAAGACACTTCACCAGTGATTATATTAAATGTCAAATGAGCACATAGAAAGATGGCCAACATCGTTAGCGATCAGGTAAATGCAAATTAAAACCAAAATTAAATACCTCTACAAATATATGAGAATTGCTAAAATAAAATTACTGACAATTCCAAGTGCTGCCAAGAATATGCAGCAGCTGGCATCTCATCCATGGTTGTCATCCATGGCTTTGAGAATGCAAAATAGTAGCCATAGAGGAAAATAGTTTGGAAGTTTCTTATTTAGTTAAACAAACTCTTAATTATATGACTGAGTAATCCCATTTATGAGTATTTTCCCTGAAGAAATGAAACTTATGTTCACACAAAAACCTATAAATCAATGTTCACATCAGTTATCGGTGTAATAGTCAAGAGATGGAAAAACACAAATGTCCTTCATGAATAAACAAACCATGATTTAAACACAGGAATGCTACTGAACAGAAACAAAGGGCCAAACTTATAAACCTGACTATGTAGATGAACTCAAAGACATTATTACAATGAGTTTTCTTGTGAGTAAGAAAACTCATTTCAAAAAGTTACATATTGTGTATTTCCTTTTTTGGGGGAAATTCTCAAAATAACAAAATCATACTGATGAAAATGGATTAGTGGTGGCCAGGAGTTATGGGTGAGGTTAAGACTTCCAAGGATTCCTTCAGGCAGTGGAGCTATTGTGTGTTGATTGTGGTGGCAAAACATAGTGCACGTGACAACACTCATAAAACTACACAAATACTGATAAAAGACTTGTACAATGAAAGGTACAAACCACTGCTGAAAGACATTAAAGGCAGAAATAATTAGCAAGCTATTCCATGTTCATGGGTTGGAAGAGTTTACGTCAGTCCTACCCAAAGCAATTTATAGATTAATTGCAATTTCTATAAAAGTCCCAATAATGTGTTCTGCAGAAATAGAAAAATCAATCCTAAAATTCATTTGCAAACTTAAGGAACCCTGAATAACCAAAATAATCCTGAAAAAGAAGAGCAAAGCTGAGAGGCACACACATCCTAATTTCAAAACTTGCAACAAAGGTACAGTAATCAAAACAGTGAAGTACTGGAATGAAACAGACATATAAACCAATGGAATACAATCTCTAGCCCATAAATAAAGTCTCCTATATACAGTCAAATTATTTTTGACAAGAGTGCCATGATCATTCCCTGGGAAAAGGCAGTCTTTTCAACAGATGGGAAAAGTGGATATCCACATGCAAAAGAATGTAGCTGGACCCTTCACTAACAACACAGACAGAAAAGATAGACTGCAATCCAATAATCGTAGCAGACTTTATCAGCTGACTTTTAGCAATAGAGAGATCATCCAGACAGAAAATCAATAAGGAAACATTGGACTTAAACTATACTCTCGACCAAAAGGACCTAACCGACATATAGAAACATTCTATCCAGTAGCTACAGAATACCCATTCTTCCCCAATCCACATGGAGCATTCTCCAGAATAGAACATGTATCACAAAACAAGTCTTAACATATTTAGGAAGACTGAAATTGTATCAGGTATCTTTTCTGACCATAAAGGAATAAATGTAGAAATTGAAAACAGGAGGAACAACTTCAGAAAAATCACAAATACATGGAAATTAAACAGCATGCTTCTAAACAACTAATGGGTCAAAGAAGATATTAAAAGAAAAACTTTAATATTTCTTGGACAAACAAAAATGGAAACAACATACCAACACCTATGAGATACAGCAAAAGGAGATCTCAGAGGGAATTTTACAGTAATAAATGCCTACATCAAAAAAGAAGAAAGATCTCACACAACCTACAGTGTACCTCAAAGAATTAGAAAAACAAGAGAAAACTAAGCACAAAGGTAGTAGTAGCAGGAAGGAAATAATAAAGATCAGAGCAGAAATAGATGAAATAGAGACTAGAACAACAATAGGAAAGATTGACAACACAAAGAGTAGTTTTTTTTAAAGAAAAACAAAATTTACAAACCATTAGCTAGACTAAGAAAAAAGAGAAGACTCAAATAAAATCAGAAATGAAAAAGGAGATATTACAACTGATAACACAGAAATACGAAGGACAACAAGAGACTATTATGAATAACTATATGCCAACAAATCGGATATCCTAGAAGAAATGAAAAAAAAAAATCTAGATACATACAATCTACCAAGATTGAATCATGAAGAAATAGAAAATCTGAACAGATCAATAATGAGTAGGGATCAAATTAGTAATAAAACATCTCCTATCAAAGAAAAGCCCAGGATCTGATGGCTTTTCTGATGAGTTCTATTAAACAACTAAAGTGTTTATACTCATCTCAAACCCTTTTAAAAAATTGAAGAGGAGGTAATATTTCCAAACACATATTACAAACCCAGCATTTCCTTGATACCAAAGCCAAAGACATTATGAAAAAAGAAAACTGTAATACAATATCCCTGATGGACATGGATGCAAAAATCTGCAACAAAATACTAGCAAACCCAATTTAACAGCACGTTTAAAAGATCAGTCACCATGATCAAGTGAGATTCATCCTAGGGATGCAGGGATAGTTCAACATACATTAATCAATAAATGTGATACATCACAATAACAGATTGAAAGACAAAAACCATATGATCATTTGAATAGATGAAGAAAAAGCATCTGACCAAATTCAATGTTTTTGCATGATAGAAAGTCTCAACAACTTCAGAAGGAATATACCTCAACACAATAATGGGCATTCTGACAAACACGACTAGCATCATATTCAGTGGAGACAATTTGAAACTTTTTCCTCTAAGATCTGAGAGAGAACAAGTAAACTCACTCTCTTCACTTCTGTTCAACATAGTAGAAGTCCTGGACAGAACAGCCAGGCAAGAGAAAGAAATAAAATGCATCCAAATGAGAAAAAAAAAATGTTAAATTGTCTCTTTGCAGATGACATGATCTTATATGTAGAAAACCCTAAAGAATCCTCCAAAAACTATTAGAACTAATAAATACATTTAGTTAAGTTGCAGAACGCAAATCAATATACAAAAAATCAATAGTGTTTCTATACATTGACAGCAAATTATTTGTGAAAGAAATCAAGAAATCAATAATATTTGCAATTGCAATGTTTCCTAAGTAAAATGCTTAGGAATGTGTTTAAACAAGGAAGCTCTCTACACTGAAAATTATAAAACATAGATGAAAGAAATGGCGGAAGACACAAATAATGAAAACCCATATGATCATGGGCTGAAAAGTTAATAGTGTTCAAACTACACAAAGTGATCTATAAATTCAATGCAATCCCTACCAAAATACCAATGACATTCTTCACAAAAGTAGAAAAATCAATTCTAAAATATGTATGGAACCACAGAAGACCCCAAATAGCCAAAGTAATCTTGAGTAAAAAAAATTTGAGGCATCACATTAGCTGACTGCAAAACATACTACAAAGCTATAGTAACCCAAACAACATGGTACTGACATAAAAATAGACATACATACCAATAGGGTAGAAAGATAGCCCAGAAATAAATCCACACATTTACAACTAACTGATTTTTGACAACGGTGCCTAAAAACAGTGGAGGTAGGCAGACTCTTCAATAAATAGTGTTGGGAAAATTGGCTATCCATGTTTAGAAAATAAAATGAGATCCTCATTTTACATCACACACAAAAATCAGCTGAAAATGGATTAAAAACTTAAATGTAAGACCTACAACTATGAAACTACTAGAAGAAAATATAGTGAGAAATCTCCATGACATTGGTCCAAGCAAGGATTTTTGGATGTGACTCTAAAAACACAGACAACAAAAGCAAAGACAAATGGGATTGCATCAAACTAAAAATCTTCGGCACAGCAAAGAAAACAAACAACAGTGAAGAAGTAATCTACAGAGTAGGAGAAAATATTTGCAAACTATACATCTAACAAGTGGCTAATATCCAAAATATATAAGTAACTTAACTAAGCCAGAAAACAAATAACTTGATTTAAAAATGGGTAGGAGAACTGAGTAGATATTTCTCAAAAGAAGAAATACAAGTGGCCAAGAGGTATATAAAAGTAATGTTCAACATCACTAATCAGAAAAATGCAAATTAAAACCACAATAAGATATCACCTTCCTTTTTAAATATAAATATTACCAAAAAGATAATAAGTGTTGGCAAGGATGTGGAGAAAAGGGAACACTTGCCCACTGTTGGCGGGAATGTGAATTAGGATAGCCATTGTGGAAAACAGAATGGAGGTTCTTCAAAAACCTAAAAACAGAACTACCATATGATCTAGCAGTTTTTCTACTGGGTATGTATCCAAAGGAAATTGAATTAGTATGTCAAAGAGATATCTACACTCTCATGTTTATTGTAGCATTTTTCACAGTAGCCGAGATGTGTACTCAGTTTAAGTGTCCATTAACAGATTAATGGATAAAGAAAATATGCTATATATACACAGTGGAATACTATTCAGCATAAAGAAGGAAATATTTTCCTTTGCAACAGCATGGAAGAACCTGGGAGACATTATGTTAAATGAAGTAAGCCAGGCAGAGAAAGACAAATATTGCATCATCTCACTCACGTGTGGAATATAAAAAGTTAGACTCATAGGTATAGAGAGTGGAATGTTGGTTACCAGGGCCTAGGGTAGTTCGTTGTGGGAGTTGGGGAGATACTGATCAATGGATACAAAATTTCAATTAGATAAGAGGAATAATTTCAAGAAATCTATAGTACAACATGGTGACTATTGTTAACAATAAACAGTTATCCCATGAACAACTCAGTGTTCGGGGTGCTGACCACGTGTGCAGTTGACAATACCATATAACTTTTCAACTCCCCAAAACTTAACTACTACTAGCCTTCTATTGACAGGAAGCCTTATTGATAACATAAAGTAAATTAACACATTTTATATGTTAATATGTACTGTATTGTTAAGAATAAGCTAGAGAAAAGAAAATGTTATTAAGAAGATTATAAGGAAGAGAAAATATATTTACTATCCATTAAGTGGAAGTGGATCACTATAAAGGTCTTCATCCTCATTGCCTTTACATTGAGTAGGCTGTGGAGGAGAAGAAAGAAGAGGGGTTTGTCTTGCTGTCTCTTGGGTGGCAAAGACGGAATAAAATCCATATATAAGTGGACACAGGCAGTTCAAAGCTGTGTCTTTCAAGGGTCAACTGTATTATATTTTTGAAAAATGCTGTGAGGGTGAATGTAAAGTGTTCTTACCACAAAAATAACTGTGCGAGGTAATGCATATGCTAATTAGCTAGATTTAGTCTTTCCACAATGTGTATATACTTCCAAAAATGATATTTACAAAATATACAATTTTATCTGTACATTTTTTAATGAACAAAAATACTCCAAGGAGAAAAGCATTAGGGCATTGGATTTGGCAATTATATCCTGGATATGACACCAATGGCACAGAAAACAAAAGCAAAACTAGACAAATTAGATGTCATAATAATTTTAGACTTTTGTTGATCAAAATACATTATCAACAGAGTAAAAAGGCACTCCACAGAAAGAGATAAATATTTGCAAATCTTTTATCTAATAAGGGATTTATATCCAGAATATATAAAAATCTCCTAAAACTCAACCACAAAAAAAAACTCAAGCACAAAAGACTTGAGTAGACATTTTTTCAAAAAAGTACATACAAATGGTGAATAAGCACATGAAAAGATATTCAGCAACACTAGTCATTAGGGAAATGCAAAACAAATCCAGAATGAGATGTCACCTCACACCATTAGGATGGGTACTATTTAAAAAAAAAAAAAAAGAAGAAGAAAAAACAATAACAAATGTTGGCAAGGTTGTGGAATAACTTAAACACTGAACTGTTGGTGGGATTTTAAATGGTACAGCTGATGTGCAAACCAATGTGGTCGTTCCTAAAAAATTAAAAATATAATTACCATGTCACCTAGCAATTTGACTTCTGGGTACATACCCAAAGGAATTGAAAGCCTGGTCTCAAAGAGACATTTGTATACACACGTGTTCATTGCAGCGTTATTCAAAACAGCTAAAACATTGAAATAACCTGGGTGTCCATTGATGGAAGAATGAGTAAGAAAAATGTGGTACACATGCAGGGGAATATTATTCGCTTTTAAAGAGAATTCGGGCATATAATGCAACATGAATGACCCTTGAGGACATTAAGCTAAATGAAATAAACCTGTCACAGAAAGGCAAATGATGTGTGATTTTATTTATATGAGGGACATAGAGTAGTCAAAAATCACAGAGACAGAAAATAGAATGGTGGTGGCCAGGGGCTGCAGGGAGTGGGGAATGGGGAGTTACTGTTTAATGGGTGTAAAGTTTCAGTTTTACAAAATAAGAGTTATGGAGATGGATGATGGCGATAGTTGTACATTATGACTGAACTTAATACCTCTGCCTTGTACACTTAAACATGATTAATATGGTAAATTTTATGTTTTATGTCCTGTACCACAGTAAAATATTGGAAAAATATACAAACTTAGAATTAAACAAATTCTATTAAAAATAACACAAACACGCCAACAACAACAAAAAACCATGTAGCCCTGTTGCAAAAAATCTTGAAAACTGACCCAAATTTTATCTGTAATCTTGCCTCTGAACATTATCATTTTGTATATTCATTTCCAGTCTTTTTTTAGTAAATATATTTTTATGTAGGAGAACAAGTAAAAAGGTCCATTTTAATGTATGATCATTTAAATTTTAAGTTTTAAAAAATCTGTCAGAAGAAAAATCACATCACTTGCAAAAATAGACAGAAATTATGCAAGCCAGAAGATAATGGAACATCTTTAAATTGCTAAAATGATAGACTGCCAACCTGTTATTCTTAATTCAGTGAAAATATTCTTCAAAAATGAAGGTGAGATAAAGACTTTTTCAGACAACAAAAGCTGAGGAAATTTATTGCCAGCAGATCTGTATTGTAACACTGTTAAGAAAACGGTTTTCAAGCAGAGGGTTAAAGATACCAGATGGAAACATGGACACATACAAATGAAAAAAGGAGTGCAAGAAATGGTTTCTGTGTGAATATTCAGGTGCTCCTCAACTTATGATGGGGTTACATACCCATAAACTCTTTTTATGTAAAAAATAACATAAGTTGAACCATCACAAGTTGGAGGTCATCTGTATATTAAACATTGTTTTCTCATTTTTAGTCGATGCAGAAAATGCATCTGTTAATATTCAATACCTAGTCATAATAAAATCTCAGAAAAATAGGACCTGAAGTGAAAAAAAGCTGAACTAATTGATATCTAGGAAAAAACAACTTATGACATATTTGACAGTAAAAGACCAAGTAAGATTGGGCAAGAGTTTTATGTCTCATTACTTTAACATTTTACTGAATATTCTAACTAGTACAGTAAATATGGGGGATGCATATTCCCTCTTACTACATGGAAGTGGTCAATATTATGGAGAAGTCAACAGAAGGAAGATTAGGAACAGACCACATGAAGTCATCGTTAGAATCTTTGATTTGGAGACAGACCTCAGAAGAGTAGTGGAAACGAATATAGAACTGTAGGGTGTAAAATGTTTGAATAACAAACTGAGTAAACATAGACCATTCGTTGGAGAAATTTGACAATGAAACAAAAGAGGAAAATTGGTGGAGGTTTGTGTAACTGTTGAAGATTTTATTCATGAAAGGGAAAGCTATGTTTGTTTGGATATAGAGGAAAAAGAACCATTGGAGATGTAAAAATGAAGATTGACAGATATAAGAGAAATAATGCAGAAAAGCTGTCATGAGTTAAGAAAGGACTCAGAAGAAATAGAGAAGTTTGCTCTGGAGGGGAGCAAGGACAACTTCTAAACTTAGAAGGATAAATTATAGGCTAGGAATAGACATGGGTTGAGGGAAATGTAAATGGAATTTTCTCTGTCCATTTTATTTATTCAATTTACCATTAAGGATATTCTAATTCAGTTATTACTTGATTTTGTGTCCAAAGAATACCTCTTTTTGACTTGACCTGATGTTCTGAGAACTTCTCCAAATTATTTTTTTCTTACAAATAAATAGAAATTAAGTAGCCCCCAAAGTAATCCAAATGTTTACTAAATGTAGAAGTTGACAAAGATTTTTTTTATTACAGTTAAATTCTACCAGTAAAACAACCTCTACATAGAGAAATTATACTCTTTTGTCATAAACAAACATTTAAAACTGCACAGTTTAGTATTTCAATATGGAAATTTCCTTTTATATAATAAAGATGGTTAATCCAAAGAAGACATGATTTGTCAAGAAGAATGGTTACGGACCACTTTCAAGATGGCTGAGTGGGAAAAGCTTTGGTCTACAGGTCCCAGCAAGATTTACGCAGAAGATGGTGATTTCTGCATTTCTAAGTGAGGTACCTCGTTCATCTCACTGGGACTGGTTGGACAGTGGGTGCAGCCCATGGAGGGCGAGCTGAACCAGGGCAGGGTGTCGCCTCACTTGGGAAGTACAAGAGGTCTGGGGATTTCCCTTTCCTAGCCAAGGGAAGCCATGAGTGACTGTACCTGGAGAAATGGTACACGCCTGCCCAAATACTGTGCTTTTCCAATAGTCTTCGCAACCAGCAGACCAGGAGACTCCCCCTGTGCCTGGCTTGGTGGATCCCACACCCACAGATCCTTGCTAGCTGCTAGCACAGCAGTGTGAGATTGACCTGGTACGCTGGAGCTTGGCAGGGGGAGGGGCATCTGCCACTGCTGAGGCTTTAGTAGGCAGGTATATGCTCACAGTGTAAACAAAGCAGCAGGGAAGCTTGAACTGGGCAGAGCCCACCGCAGCCCAGCAAGGCCTACTGCCTCTCTAGATTCCATCTCTTGGGGCAGAGCATATCTGAACAAAAGGCAGCAGACAGCTACTGCAGACTTAAACATTCCTGCCTGACAGCCCCGAAGAGAGCAGTGGTTCCCCCCAGCATGGCATTCGAGCTCCGATAACGGAGAGACTGCCTCCTCAAGTGGGTCCCTGATCCCCATGTAGCCTGACTGGGAGGCATCTCCCAGTAGGGGCCTACAGACACCTCATACAGGTGGATGCCCCTCTGGGACGAAGCTTCCAGAGGAAGGATCAGGCAGCAGTATTTGCTGTTCTGCAGCTTCCACTGGTGATACCCAGGCAAACAGGGTCTAAAGTGGACGTCCAGCGAACTCCAACAGACCTGCAGCTGAGGGACCTGACTGTTAGAAGGAAAACTAACAAACAGAAAGGTTTAACATCAACATCAACAAAAAGGACATCCACACCAAAACCCCATCCATAGGTCACCAACATCAAAGACCAAAGGTAGATAAAACCACAAAGATGGGGAGAAACCAGAGCAGAAGGGCTGAAAATTCCAAAAATCAGAATGCCTCTGCTCCTCCAAAGGAACACAACTCCACGCCAGTAAGGGAACAAAACTGGATGGAGAATGACTTTGACGAGTTGACAGAAGTAGGCTTCAGAAGGTCAGTAATAAACTTCTCCGAGCTAAAAGAGCATGTTCTAACCCATTGCAAGGAAGCTAAAAACCTTGAAAAAAGGTTAGACTAATGGCTAACTAGAATAACCAGTGTAGAGAAGAGCTTAAGTGACCTGATGGACCTGAAAATCGCAGTACGAGAACTTGGTGAAGCATACACAAGTATCAATAGCTGAATAGATCAAGTTGAAGAAAGGATAGCAGCAATTGAACATCAAGTTAATGAAGTAAAGCATGAAGACAAGATTAGAGAAAAAAGAGTGAAAAGAAATGAACAAAGCTTCCAAGAAATATGGGACTATGTGAAAAGACCAACTCTACATTTGATTGGTGTATGTGAAAGTGACAGAAAGAATGGAACCAAGTTAGAAAACACTCTTCAGGATATTATCCAGGAGAATTTCCCCAACCTAGCAAGACAGGCCAACATTCAAATTCAGGAAATACAGAGAACACCACAAAGATACTCCTCGAGACGAGCCACCCCAAGACACATAATTGACAGAATCACCAAGGTTGAAATGAAGGAAAAAATTTTAATGGCAGCCAGAGAGAAAGGTTGGGTTACCCACAAAGGGAAGCCCATCAGACTAACAGTGGATATCTCTGCAGAAACCCTACAAGCCAGAAGAGAGTGGGGCCAATATTCAACATTCTTGAAGAAAAGAATTTTCAACCCAGAATGCCATATCCAGCCAAACTAACCTTCGTAAGTGAAGGAGAAATAAAATCCTTTACAGACAAACATATGCTGAGAGATTTTGTCATCACCAGGCCCATCCTACAAGAGCTCCTGAAAGAAGCACTAAACTTGGAAAGGAACAACCGGTACCAGCCACTGCGAAAACATGCCAAATTGTAAAGACCCTCAATGCTATGAAGAAACTGCATCAACTAACAGGCAAAGTAACCAGCTAGGATCATAATGACAGGATCAAATTCACACATAACAATATTAACCTAAAATGGAAACGGGCTAAATGCCCCAATTAAAAGACACAGACTGGCAAATTGGATAAAGAGTCAAGACCCATCAGTGTGCTATATTCAGGAGACCCATCTCACGTGCAAAGACACACATAGGCTCAAAATAAAGGGATGGAAGAAGATCTACCAAGCAAATGGAAAGCAAAAAAAAGCAGGGGTTGCAATCCTAGTCTCTGATAAAACAGACTTTAAACCAACAAAGATCAAAAGAAACAAAGAAGGCCATTATATAATGGTAAAGGGATCAATTCAACAAGAGCTAACTATCCTAAATATATACGTGCCCAATATAGGAGCACCCAGATTCATAAAACAAGTGCTTAGAGACCTGCAAAGAGACTTAGACTCCCACACAATAATAATGGAAGACTTTAACACCCAACTGTCAATATTAGACAGATCAATGAGACCAAAGGTTAACAAGGATATCCAGAACTTGAACTCAGCTCTGCACCAAGCAGACCTAATAGACATCTACAGAACTCTCCACCCCAAATCAACAGAATATACATTCTTCTCAGTACCACATTGCACTTATTCTAAAATTGACCACATAATTGGAAGTAAAACACCCCTCAGCAAATGAAAAAGAACAGAAATCACAACAAACTTTCTCTCAGACCACAGTGCAATCAAATTAGAATTCAGGATTAAGAAACTCACTCAAAACCACACGACTACATGGAAACTGAAGACCCTGCACCTAAATGTCTACTGGGTAAATAACGAAATGAAGGCAGAAATAAAGATGTTCTTTGAAACCAATGAGAACAAAGACTCAATGTACTAGAATCTCTGGGACACATTTAAAGGAGTGTGTAGAGGGAAATTTATAGCACTAAATGCCCACAAGAGAAAGCAGAAAGCAGAAAAAATCTAAAATCGACACCCTAACATCACAATTAAAAGAACTAGAGAAGCAAGAGCAAACAAGTTCAAAAACTAGCAGAAGACAAGAAATAACTAAGATAAAGAGCAGAACTGAAGGAGATAGAGACACAAAAAACCCTTCAAAAAAAGTCAGTGAATCCAGGAGCTGGTTTTTTGAAAAGATCAACAAAATAGATAGACTGCTAGCAAGACTAATAAAGAAGAAAAGAGAGAAGAATCAAATAGACGCAATAAAAAATGATAAAAGGGATATCACCACCGTTCCTGCAGAAATACAAACTACCATCAGAGACTACTATAAACACCTCTACTCAAATAAACTAGAAAATCTAAAAGAAATGGATAAATTCCTGGACACATACACCCTCCCAAGACTAAAACAGGAAGAAGTTGAATCTCTGAATAGGACAATAATAGGTTCTGAAATTGAGGCAATAATTAATAGCCTACCAACCAAAAAAAAGTCCAGGACCAGACAGATTCACAGCCGAATTCTACCAGATATACAAAGAAGAGCTGGTACCTTTCCTTCTGAAACTATTCCAATCAACAGAAAAAGAGGGAATCCTCCTTAACTCATTTTATGAAGCCAGCATCAACCTGATACCAAAGCCTGGCAGAGACACAACAAAAAAAGAATTTTAGACCAATATCCTGATGAACATCAACGCAAAAAATTCTCAATAAAATACTGGCCTACTGAATCCAGCAGCATATCAAAAAGCTTTTCCACCATGGTCAATTCAGCTTCACCCCTGGGTTGCAAGACTGGTTCAACATATGTAAATCAATAAACATAATCCATGACATAAACAGAACCAATGACAAAAACCACATGGTTATCTCAATAGATGCAGAAAAGGCCGTTAACAAAATTCAACAGCGTTTCATGCTAAAAACTCTCAATAAACTAAGTATTGATGGAATGTATCTCAAAATAATAAGAGCTATTTATGACAAACCGATAGCTAATATCATACTGAATGGGCAAAAACTGGAAGCATTCCCTTTGACAACTGGCACAAGACAAGGATGCCCTCTCTCACCACTCCTATTCAACATAGTATTCAAAGTTCTGGCCAGGGCAATCAGGCAAGAGAAAGAAATAAAGCATATTCAGTTATGAAAAGAGGAAGTCAAATTGTCTCTGTTTGCAGATGACATAATTGTATACTTAGAAAACCCCATCATCTCAGCCCCAAATCTCTTAAGCTGATAAGCAACTTCAGCAAAGACTCAGGTACAAAATCAATGTGCAAAAATCACAAGCATTCTTATACACCAGTAATAGACAGAGAGCCAAATTATGAGTGAATTCCCATTCACAATTACTACAAAGAGAATAAAATACCTAGAAATACAACTTATAAAGGATGTGAAGGACCTCTTCAAGGAGAACTACAAACCACTGCTCAATGAAATAAAAGAGGACACAATCAAATGGAAGAACATTCCATGCTCATGGACATGAAGAATCAATATCATGAAAATGGCCATACTGCCCAAGGCAATTTATAGATTCAATGCTATTACCATCAAACTACCACTGACTTTCTTCAAAGAATTGGAAAAAAAGTACTTTAAGTTTCATATGGAACCAAAAAAGATCCTGCATAGCCAAGACAATCCTAAGCAAAAAGGACAAAGGTGGAGGCATCATGCTACCTGACTTCAAACTATGCTACAAGGCTATAGTAACCAAAACAGCATGGTACTTGTACCAAAACAGACATATAGACCAAAGGAACAGAACAGAGGCCTCAGAAATAACACCACACATGTACAACCATCTGATCTTTGACAAATCTGACAAAAACAAGCAATGGGGAAAGGATTCCCTATTTAATAAATGGTGCTGGGAAAACTAGCCATATGTAGAAAGCTGAAACTGAATCCCTTCCTTATACCTTATATCTAAATTAACTCAAGATGGATTGAAGACTTAAAATGTAAGACCTAACACCATAAAAACCCTGGAAGAAAACCTAGGCAATACCATTCAGGACATAGGCATGGGCAAGGACTTCATGACTAAAACACCAAAAGCAATGGCAACAAAAGCCAAAATAGACAAATGGGATCTAATTAAACTAAAGAGCTTCTGCACAGCAAAGGAAACTATCATCAGAGTGAACAGGCAACCTACAGAATGGGAGAAAATTTTTGCAATCTACTCATCTGACAAAGGGCTAATATCCAGAATCTACAAATTTACAAGAAAAAAACAAACAACCCCATCAAAAAGTGGCCAAAGGATATCAACAGACATTTCTCAAAAGAAGACATTTATGCAGCCAACGGACACATGAAAAAATGCTCATCATCACTGGTCATCAGAGAAATGCAAATCAAAAACACAATGAGATACCATCTCATGCCAGTTAGAATGGCGATCATTAGAAAGTCAGGAAAGAACAGATCCCGGGGGGAGGGATAGCCTTAGGAGAAATACCTAATGTAAATGATGGGTTGATGGGTGCAGCAAACCAACATGGCACGTATATACCTATGTAACAAACCTGCACGTTGTGTACCTGTACCCTAGAACTTAAAGTATAATAATTTAAAAAAAGAAGAGATGAGCACCCAAAAGTTGTAGATGGCATATCTGAACATCTGCTATAGGGCTGACTGAATACATGTAATTTTTAGTCAGTATAAGATGACTTTATCCCTTACTATGAAATCAATCTTCTACTTTGATATGGTGATTAGAAGACACTTTTGTTTTACAAAATAAGAGCACATATGGCCTGTGTTGTATATTCCATGATAGTTTTTAAAGGGAATTATTTTCCCTTTTGTTCTAATACAATTGGTGTATTTGTATAAATTTTTAAATGCGAACCAGGAAAATACCAAAAAAAAAGAGGCTATGTTTAGAATTACCCTCAGGCATCTGGTGTGAGCTTGGATTGTTTTGACAAATCAAGACATTTGGGTGCTTAAAATACAAGGTAATGTAATGAAAGGTCTATATATTCCATTAAATTTATGTCATTGAATAACAGGTTTGGTTTGGAGGGCATACATGTAACTTCTTTTGAGACAAGAAATATTTTTACATTATGAAAAACTGCATGCTGACTATAATGTCTACTCATGATAAACTACATGGAATCTTCAAGAAGCTAAGCATGAAATTAATGTTGGCTTTTATTATTATACTCTCTGGGATACTAATGCACGTTAGAGAAATATGTAAACAACTTGGGAAAAAACTAAATTGGGAAATTTTTAAAAAGGAAATACATTGCTTAGCACTTATATTGTAGTGTTTACATTTTCCAAGTAATTTATATACTTATTACAGACATACTGTAGTTCCTAAATGTGAATAGACTATAAGATACTAGCCTGAGTTTATTTAGTAGCTGATGGCCTTCTGCCCATCCTCAGGTTGCTCTAAGCAAAGTCCACGTTTTTTTAATTGAATTATGATTCTTTTTGAATATAAAATAGATTATACATTTGTTTAAATTTTGTAATATTACATTACATATTTAAAGAAAACTTTAGAGAACGGTTTACTTTTTCCTTCTGTTTTAACAGAGTAATGGAAAGCATGCATGCAGAACAATAACAATGCAACATAAGCATCTGTGGCCCCACGTGGCAGGGATGTAGAGGGAACATAGGAGATACCTATATGTAAAAATTCAGCTAGTTATGGACAAGATTCAACAAAGCTGGTACTTACCTTAACACTGCTTTGTTTCCAACTATATTCTTAAAACAAAATTTGGTAAAGTAAAAATACAGTACACACACAAAAAAACCAAGGTGGATGACATGCAGATCAGGTTTAAACCTGGCAGAGACCAGGTATTAAAGGAAGTAAAGACATCAGAGAGCCAGAAAAACTCATATTTGTTCATGACTTATTAAAAATCACATTAGGCCGGGCGCGGTGGCTCACTACTGTAATCCCATCGCTTTGGGAGGCCGAGGTGGGTAGATCACTTGAGGTCGGGTATTCAAGACCAGCCTGACCAACATGGAGAAACCCTGTCTCTACTAAAAATACAAAATTAGCCAGGTGTGGTGTCACATGCCTGTAATCCCAGCTACTCAGGAGGCTGAGGCAGGAGAATCACTTGAACCTGGTAGGCAGAAGTTGCAGTCAGCTGAGATCGCACCATTGCACTCCAGCCTGGGCAACAAGAAAGAAACTCCGTCTCCAGAAAAAAAAAAAAAAAAAAAAAAAAGAGGGGGAAACAACATATGTATGCAAAGGAGGGTAGAAAGAAAGGAGCAGCGACTTTGCCAAATACACATATTCTAAAGGAAAAAAAGAAACCTAGATTCTAGTCATTCTTGAAAAAAATTTGAATAGAAAGGGACAAAATTAAAATATGATTTAGGGTCAGTTACAGTGGCTCACACCTGTAATTCCAGCACTTTGGGAGGCTGAGGCAGGCAGATCACTTGAGGCCAGGAGTTTGAGACCAGCCTGGCCAACATGGCAAAACCCCATCTCTACTAAAAAATACAAAACTTAGCCAGTGTGGTGGCACATGCCTGTAGTCTGAGCTACTTGGGAGGCTGAGGCAGGAGAATCGCTTGCACCCAGGAGGCAGAGGTTGCAGTGAGCCAAGATCGCACCACTGCACTCCAGCCTGTGCAACAAGAGCAAAACTCCATCTCAAAAAAATATATATATATATATAAAATATATATATATATGCACACATATATATATGTATATATATGATTTAGAAACAGTAGTGTACAACAAGCATTAAATAGAAGGAGAGTTTGGGTGTAGAAAGAATAGATTGTATTGAACAAAATAACGATGTTATAAATTTGAACAATGAAAGAAAAAAGGATAGTTGAAAGGCAGTTTTAAAGTATATGAAAGTGGCTTCATTTTCTCTACCTATTATTGTATTGTAAGTTTAGCACACGGCAATACAGTGCAATGTAATTGACCATTTTATGTTCAAACCTAATCCCTGCTAAAAGTATTAAGAGCCTTTACTGGTCCCATCATTTAACCAAAATGCTCAAGGTCTACAAGATAAAACCCCGTGAACTCACAAAAACAGATTCTATAAATGATTTGTCATCTTTATGCTACCGCCAAATACTGCCTGTTGGTTTAGCCACTTTTGATTCTTGTTTTCAAGTACATAATTAAATAGAAATTTGATGCCTAAATAACTAAGAACCAATACTTTTCCATATCATTTCATTTCTGCTATCATATATCTTATTTTTGGTACCAGTTCAGCCCAGTAAGACCTGAAGGAAGGACTTAGAACCTGGGATACTCAAGACAGAAAGAACTATGTATGCTTTAGCACAAGGATTGGCAAACTATTTCTTAGATGGGCCAAAACATGAATACTTCGGGCTTTGCAACCATGTAGTCTCTGTCATAGTGCTCAACTTTCCCGTAACATGGAAGTAGCTACATACAATATGTAAAAGAATAAGCTCAGCTATGTTCTGATAAAATTTTATGAACACTGAAATTTGAATATTGTATAACTTTTAAGTATCATGAAATATTGCCTTTCTTTCTGTTTTTCCACTAACTTTAAAATATTAAAACTATTTTTAGCTCACAGGCCATATAAAACAGAAGGTGGGCCAGCTCTGGAGAATTGATTTTCAGACTGCAGGCTGTGATTCATTAGGTATACAATGTAATCAATAAAGCAAGCCCTGGCCAATACTTTTTAAGGGCAAACCATGCCATAGCATAACATAGATGAGAATATCACAGTTAAAGGAAGTACTATTTTGTAAAACATTTGTTTCAGTTACATATACAGGATCATGATATGAAACGTATTGCTGTAGACTGTAATAAAAAAGATTTTAAATCATTAATCTTTACTAGCAAGGAAATTTAGTATCAAGAATGTGATGTGTCTTAGCTCAAGTTTACACAGCTAGTTTGTAGAGACTACATTAAAACCAGATATTCTGATTTTCAGTTCAGAGTTTCTTTGACTTAATTAAAAATTAGATTCAGACTAAAATAATTCTGAAATACTTATAAAATTGCCTGATTTTGAATGATCAGGATAAACCCTAACATTAAAATGTTTAGAGGAATGTAAAAACTAACTGGCTTATTACTAACATTCAGATTATTAGCAATAGTCACCTAATTTGAGTTTAAAACAATACAATGAATTAGAAAGTATACAGACAGAGTTTTTCCTGGACCTTGATCTGTGCTGTCCAGATATGTTGTTTCTTGCTCTCTAGTTTCAGACTAGGAGGTCAGGCCCAGGGCATGTCAACTTTGACCATCAGTCTTCAGTCTGTCCTTCTCAGATATCAAAACACAATTTTTCCCATTACACATGCCCCTTAATTAGGTAGCGTTACCACAACATAGGTGGACGCTGGATCACAAGAGAAATAAGCCACCAAGAACCAACTTGCTGAAAAGCCTGAGAAAAATAAGCTGAGGGAATGGACATTTCCTAAGACATAAACCTGGAGAAGTTATCCATTTCCCCTGTCTGCCCATCATGGGTGTGTCAGGTTGACTTTTTAAAGGACAATTTTAACATATAAGACTATTTTCTAATTTTTAAATTATTTGAAATTTATTTTAGTAGAGATTTTATTTGTGTGTATCTAGCTAAATTAATTTATAGGGATATACATGTTATATTATCCACACCTGAAAGGTTGTTCTCTCTGTACTCAGTAGGATTGTTCTAATTACACAAAGTCCAACCAAATATATTCTTCTGATTAAACATATATTTTAGCTTATAAACTATTTACTTAAAAAGATTATATAGGTAATTTCAACAGCAGTACAACAAAACATTTCAACTGAAAAATATTCTCACATTAAGTGTGCTATTTACATATTTGTTTTGTTATAGAGAATATCTGAGGCTCTACATCCTCTCATGAGTAAAAGAAGATGTTTAAATTAATTTCAGCAGATTTTCTTTTATAAATTGAATAATATTATTTATAACTACTGATCCTAGAATAATCCCTAGGTCAGTTTTTCTCTAGAAATTAATAGCTGTTCATTATTTCAAGTTAAATATTTCCTACTGGTATTTTTTAATTCCACCATTTTCTAATAATCACAATAGGAATTACATTAATAACATCATTTAGCTTGCTTACCAAGTCAATATCCTAAAAAGATTCTGAGATAATACTTGGTCTCATCACAATAAACTGATCAATGTAACTACCTGTATACTCCATTAGAATTCAGGCTTCTCCAGCAGATGGAACATAACTGTTTTATATTTGTGTCCTGGCCTATGGTAAGTATGCACACTACTTATAGAATCAAATCTTTGGATCCTTTTATCCTTGGAAATGACTGGGTTCTCTTTTTGACAGATTTTTTTTTTTTTTGCCATTTATTTGATGCCCTTTTTTAGATTTCCTAGTTCATCCAATTTCAAAATATAACTCACTTTGTAATAGATCTCTGTCATATTATAACTGGATTCTAAGTAATAAAAGTACCACTTTTAGTTTATAATACGTCTAATATTTTACACTAGAAGTGTTTTTTTAAATTTACGAAGCGACTCACATACTGACTTCTTTATTGTATCATTATTGGACTGTATTCTGGTATGTAATATAGAACTTGACTCTTAAGATCTCACCATGAATTGTGGATAGTTGTGATTTGGATATAGGATTTTCTAGTTAGGCAAAATAATCTTGTTAATTCAATGACGTGTAATTTTTTGTGTATATAGTCTTTGGCATACTATCCCAATAAATTATTCCTTTGGTTGAATCATGGTTATAATAGTTTCTGTGACTTTGGGGAATATCTTCAATGTTGTAAAATTGAAGGAAATTCTAAGAACCTATTTCATTCCTATGAATGAATGCAACTGTACTGATTACTCATCTCTAATTTGTTTCTTAAATGGAGGATTCGGTAAGAAAATTCGACTTGGATTACATTTGAGAATTTATTGCTTTGAGCACAAATAAGGAACTTTGTGAAGTTTAGTTTGTTTTTTCAGGGTATTTCAACAATTTGGCAATAATTATTGTATAAAGTTAATGTACTTTTGGAAGTAAGTGAGGTTCGCCTGACTGACCTCTACTTGAACCTGCCTTAGCCTGAAACCAGTTTTTTGGTCATTTATGCCTTAATTACAATAATTATCAAATAGTTTCCTTTTACTAATTATGTTTTTTCTCTTTGACTTCGTGAATATCTTTTTATGAAGAGTGATACATAGCATTTCCATTTTACATGATATATTATTTAAGTATTTCAAAGAAAAAACACCAGTGCTTTTTTGAATACAAAAATAAAGATCTTAAAGGTGTATACAATACAAAAGCTACCTGAAATTTATTTAAATTTGTGAACTTGTAATTAGTAAATATATTTATTTGAGAATTTAAATAAATATCAGAATTTAGGTAGTTTGAAACTGTATACAAATTGTTTGTGTATACACACTATGCTTAAAAGGATTTATATTTTATAGAATATAAATTATGTTATTTATTTATTTATTTTGAGACGGAGTCTTGCTCTGTCGCCCAGGCTGGAGTGCAGTGGCACAATCTGGGCCCACTGCAAGCTCCACCTTCCGGGTTCACTCCATTCTCCTGCCTCAGTCTCCTGAGTAGCTGAGACTACAGGTGCCTGCCACCACGCCCGGCTAATTTTTTTTTTTTTTTTTTTTTTGTATTTTTAGTAGAGATGGGGTTTCACCATGTTAGCCAGGATGATCTCCTGACCTTGTGATCCACCCACCTTGGCCTCCCAAAGTGCTGGGATTACAGGTGTGAGCCACTGCACCTGGCCAATTATTTTATTTTTAATATGGAAGCATTACTATAACCACTTTTATTTAAATGTAACTACTTGTATAATGTAATCATATTACTAACATGGTATATGTTCTCTTTTGATTATTAATATTTCTTGAAATGATGTGTACATGGTTAAAACACATGTATCATTCTTAATAATTATTTAGGACCAGAGTCTTTCTTGAGCAGTGTTAAAATTTGAACCAGACATAGGTTAGTAACTTTAGAATTTAATTAAGGCTTTTGAAATTTCAAGGAGCTCAGAGAGAAATAAAGAAAGTTGATGCAGAGGAGTGATACAGGAATAACAATTGATTCTATAATTAAATTTAACCCAAAAAGAATTGCAAGATCCAAATGATTTATGATAGTGAAAATGTCTCTTATTTCCCTTATTTCATCTGTACTCATTGCTGTTGTGATTATATTAGCAAGACACTCAGGTCAGTCACCTTCTGTAGTAGAAATCTGAGTTACTACTGTGAATAAAAGTATCTCATTCAATTTCAAAAATAATTGTTTTATATTATTTAGAGTCATAGTACTTTATTGTAATCCTTATTTCAGTACCATATTCTTTAGACTGTTACATAAATCTGTATTTGTATGTCTTATCTCTGTAACTGGTCTGTTAGCTCCTTGAGATCGAAGACTGTATCATTTCTGGATTTCTTATAGATCCTTATAGATAGTGCAAGGCCTATAGCAGTGATGTAATTATTGTTCCTTAAATAAATTTTTAAAGCATAAATTAAAAAAGTAAAGTCAGGGCAGTGTTTCACAGATAATAGGTGTTAATAATATTGCTGATAATGTCATTAGAGTATTCTCTTCAGCTCATATTAAAATCAGGTTACTAGTTTAAATCTGTATAAAAACCATCACTATAGATTCCTTTTTGTATTATAATCTGTCATTTTGTAGAAGATTTATCTGTGAGTGTTACGAACTTCAATTCTGGCATTATGTAAAAAATTCTCAGCAGAAGCAAAACTATAAAAAAGAAAAAATATTCACAGTAAGATTTCTAGGCTGTATCAACACAATGACAAAAAATTTAGAAAGTTTATTTCAATAAATCAATCAAAATTATTATTTGGGTATTGTGTAACTACAATTAAACTTAACTTTGTTTCTGAGCAATCTAAACATTCTGGGATTACAATTTAAAAGCACTTAGTCAACCATTCTCATGTGGAAATTGATTTCAGTTCTTCCAAACATCTGAAATTTCCATAGGGAAATGTGTAATATCAAATTACTTTGAAATTGCAATTAAAATTAATAATATTAATTTCTTTATCAATCTTCGAAAATATCTCATGTAACACAGTACCACTGATTTCTGACTTTTGATAAGCCAGATGCATTTTGCAATTCAAATATTTTGGATCAAAGAAAGGTAATAAGTGCATATATTCCATAGCATCTTTAGGAAAGGCTGGGAGAGCTCCCTAATAAAACACATTAACATGTCTACAGTAATACATAAGGATTTTCACAATAAATAGAATAACAAATTGTAAATAGCATCACATTTTTCAGGGGGAATTTTGCTGATAATTGAATTTGTGATAATCTTACATGAAAGCTTTCAGTTTTCAGAGCTTCTTGGGTTTCAGAATTGTAAAGTATCATGGATGTACAGCTGAAATAATTGCCCCTGCGATTTTTAATATCTATAGATGTGTAAGTGTGTGTATGTATGCATATGTTTTTCTTTTTCCTTTTTTCTTACAGGTATGTACTCGTGCACATGTGTACACAGACACACACACACACACCACACAGATGCATTTACACACACATCTTGGGATGAGTAAATAGTTTCCTTGGAAGACAGCCAAACTCATTTGTTTATGTATTGTCTATGGCTACCTTTGTACCACATGCCAGAGTTCAGTGGTTGTGACAGAAACTTATAGCCACCAAAGTCAAAAATATTTACTATCAGGACCTTTACAGAAAAAGTTTGCTGCCCCCTAATATATCTGGTATATCCAGAAACTTACGTTTTGTTCCTATTTTAAAGACAGTAAGACTGCCATAAGTTTGTAATAACTCAGTTTTTAGTGAACTAAAGAAATCAATGAATGCATGAACTCCCACTGTCTCTACAGTATTTTGCAGGGTTTTTTTTTGTTAAAATTTATAATCCAAACATGAATGTAAGCTGTATTGGCTTAATTATGTTTAAATAAACTTTTTTAGTCAAAAAAATGAATTTTATTATAGTTTCAAGTTAATATTAGAGTTGATTCCATTTGTAATACAGTTTTAAAATAAAATACTTGAGAGAAAACATAGGCAAACCTTAAAATGTCCAATTAACATAGTAACTAATCTACCTATATACATCTTAATATTAATTTTAGCAATGATAAAAATTTAAGCCATTATTGTTATTTCAAAGGATGTTTCATGTCGATTTTTCGTTTGTTTTCTTGGTTTTGAATTAGAAAGCCACATGAATTGCTTGCTTTGCTGTTTTTTAGGGTTTAGATCTTAGTTCAGGTGACTTACATGGTAACATTGAAAGTAAATTTTACAGAGAGAAGCATATCACAGTGAGGGAATAGGAAGACAATTTCATGTTTCAGATTAAAAAAGTAAAAGAATAGTAGAAAATATCAGAAATTACTGTTGTGCAGATAGAGGTGTATAAGTATTACAGGAGTCTAAAAGACACTCATTATGGTAATACCCTGTGTCTTAGAATCCTTCACAATACCTTGGGAGAAGTGTAGAGAACAGAATTTTGAAGAATACACCACTGAAACTAAGGCAAATGAAGCATATTGGACATGCAAAATTCCTTTCCACGTCTATAGTTATTCAACATTTGTTACTGAAATGAAAGTATTTCAGTGCCATTCAGCTCTACTAATTTGGGGATTTTTAAAAGTTAAGAATAGGCTGGACCTGGTGGCTCATGCCTGTAATCCCAGCACTTTGGGAGGTCCCGGTGGATGGATTGCTTGAGCTCAGGAGTTCACATCAGCTTGGGAAACTTGGCAAAACCCTGTCTCCATGAAAATTACAAAAATTAGCCACTGTACTCCAGCCCAGGTGACAGAGCAAGATTTTGCTTCCAAAGCAAACAAAAAGATTAAAAATCATTAGAAGATTAACTAAAAACTAGTTAGTCCTAGGCATATTTGATTTTTAAAATTCAGATTGTCAGTATAGTCATGTCTATTTGATAGAAAATAAATTGGTATCTTTTATTGTGAGGAGAAATATTGTCTATAATGAAACTGATCACTTTTCCTTCTGCAGATTTGCTTCTTTATTTGCTTTCCTTATCTCAGTTAAAGGTATCATCATCACACTCTGATGGTTCCTTTACCCTGTCCCAAATAATTGTTAAAATAGTTGTCTAAAATAGTTTGTCTCATTACAGAATGCCTTGAGTCTGTCTCTACTTGCATTGTCACCATCTTGAGCTCAAGCTTTCAGTCGTGTAACTAAACTCTTTAGTTACTAGCTTCTTCCTATACTGCTGACAGAAAGTGGTCTTTCCAAAATAGAGCTAATTCTGTCTGCGCCCTGCTTAAAATCCTGTAGTGGCTCCCTGGTGATGATAGGATAGTGTGCCATGTATGGCTCTGCTTCCTGCCTACCTGTCTGTCTTCATTTCCAGTCACTTCCTTTCATCCTTCACACCCTACGACGTAACATTCCAACTCCACTTTGCTGACGATTGCATGCTTCTTTATACCTCAGACATTTCTCTGTCACCTGGAATGACCTTCCTTTCTTTCTACTTTTTGCTTAGATAGGCTCAGCATTATCCAACTTAAATGTCACATTCCCCATAACTTCTTCTCCTAGACACAGTTGCTTACTACCCTTCCTGTGCTTCTCACACTGCATTCTCTATGAACCCCCTAAGATTCTCTATCATGATTATTTGCTTATATTATCTGCCCCACATCCCAATTAGTACCTGCCATGGTGTCAGGCACATTAGACAATATGTTTGGTAAATGTTTTTTGAATGAATTGGGATCTTATTCTAAAAAATGATGTTCTTATTTTTGCTCAAAATGTAATTTTTTCTCTACAGTTGATAGTGAATGATGATTTATAGATTTATTGATTCAATTAATATTTACTGATAATATATTCAAAGCAATCATAGATGTCTGTCAGAGTCTCCTCTCTTGGATCCTTACTTAAAGAAAACTTTGACATTTAAAAGATTAGTTCCATATAAGAGCATGATTTCTTATCCCTAGAACATGTAATATTCTTCATCTCCCACCATGAGGAACATTCTGCTAGAGATGGAATTTTTCAATGGTATTTTAAAGCTTTAGGGCTCTTTTAACTTGATATTCAATTCAACAGATGCAAAAAGTTAGACCCGCAGATTGACTCAAAAGAGTCTGACAGTTCTTTATTAAAATAATATCATTGTACCTTTTAGTAGTGTTTGTATTAAATAAAGATAGCTTTGTCCCAAAGGCCAAGCTTCTAACTTTATACTCATTTTGGAGATTTCCTATCTGGTTTATCATTTGTGGCAGTTTTTTGTTTTGTTTTGTTTTTTAGTGGGGAGGGAGTGTCATTCTGAAAATAGAAATTGACTTCCTACCCCTAGTCAGTGTGAACCCAAAAGAACTGCCAGTTTTTTTGGATAATGGTTTACTCAGCTATATCTGTTTTATTTACTGCCTGGATCTGGACCACCTCAAGTTTGTCCAGCTAATTAATCTTCTCAAGTACTTGTATCTAAGCCACTCAGTGAGCTGACTTCATCTTTCAACAATATAGTTCATAATATATTCAAAAGCACTTAATGGACGGTTTCCTTACTGTTAGAATATCTCCCAAATATACAAGCCTCCTTCCTCATAGGCCCCCACACATTTATTGTTTACATTCCAGGTGTTCATTTTATACTGCTAAGCTGTATGGCTTGCAGTACTGAATCAGTAATTCTGGTTAGAATATTTATTCCAGTGAACATACATATTTTCTGGTGAAAATATTCTATTACTTTGCCTGCACTCCTAACTATATTTTTGTTGGGGAGGCACATATGTACAGCTCCTTTGGGGGCTACTTCTTAATTAACAAGGCACAGATTGTCATGATAGAATAGGAATGCTATAAACAGTCCTTAGTATCATTTCTCCCGTTTTATAACTTGCTTTAAATTATTCCTTTTGTCTTTCAAAACCATATAATTTTCTTTCAATCTTAATCTATCTTTGGTTTTCACCCTAGCCCTCCAGTCCACTTTTAAACACTCTTATAGTCTATTCATCCATCCCCCAAGCTATAAAGGTTTTTTTCAGATTTTCTCTTTGTTCTCTGCTTCCTGTGTACTTTTTGCTTAAGCTATTGCTTTTTGTCCCCTTGTCTGACCACAATAAGCTACTTTCACCAGGAAAACTGTCAAAATCATTCAACTTTGAATTGACCATTACAACCCTTCTCATAATCATATATTGCCTTCTTATTAATGCCAAACTATTTATGTAGCTCTGCAGCAAACAGAATGGGCTTTGAGTTAGATGACCTGAATTTGGGACCCAATTCCACCACTGACTGAATGACACACCTTTGGCTAGCCACCAAGTCTCTTCAATTTTTATGTATCAAATGAGGTAGTAATAACTAGTTTAAACAGTTATTAAGAGATTCAAATGAGTCAGCATATATGTAAGTTATTTGTAAATTCTAAAGCTCTATATAAATTTTATGTAATCTTAATTTGAATTAAAATATGGGCACTTGGGAAGGTATAAATAATAACTTATTACTGTAAACTCCTTAGTACTAACACTGTATTTTGCTCATAAGTGGAGATATCAAATGAGCTAATTTGATTATGAATTTTTTGCCACATACAAAAAGGATACACTCAAACTTTTTGAGACGTACACTTGTAAAATATTTGTCTCGTGCATATACAGCTTAAGAGTTACTTATAGCATCAGTCAGTGGTTGTATTTTCATTATCTCTAGTAAAACATTGAGTTTACCTCTTTTTTTTAAGTAATACTCCCAACCAAAGTGATTATGTAATTTTTGAAGATAGATAGGTCTTTCAAATTTGCCTCTGCTTGTGTTCTCAATGTCACGTTTAGTTTTTCTTTTGCTTTTGGGAGAATCCATTTATTCTTTCTGTCCAAAACTAATTAGACAAAACACATGAGTAATGGTGTGAGGTTCTATGGACTTGAAATCACAATAGCCTTTTACAAAATACTGAGAGCACTGTTTGCAAATTGCAATTTTGTTATTGTGTCAATTTTTTGCCATTCCTTTTGAACAAAGCATTAATGAAGCATTTGTTTATATTTTTCTTATGATGGAATGATGGTATTTGTAAAAAACTATAAATGGTCTTGTTGCATAGGGTTTTTTATAAGTTCATTTTAAAAATTGGTTTCTGAGAAATTAATGCAATTTCATGTTTTTCCTAATTTTACTTCAATTTATTATATATTTAAAAACTCATACACAAAATGTATGTGAATAATTCTTTATATCAAAGCCTTATTGTCTAAATTTACATGAGTTTAATTATGATCCTTTGGCCTTTTACTTGTTTTTTCTTTGTCAGAATTCAAATCTTTGAGTAGTCAACAGGTGATAAATGTCCCATTAATCTTTCTGACTCCCTAGAACCTGAGCATGAGAATTGCTGATCAATTACACCAATTGTCTCGTAAATGAGCTTCTCACATCTGCCTCTTATTTCATTAGTTAACTGTCTGCCCAAATATCTGATAAGATGGAATACTAGTACCTTTTTACAGCTTGTTCTGTCGGTCTGTACAATAAGGAGATAGGGTCGTTAGCAAAATGGGCACAAAAGGGTATTTATCCACTACCTACAATAAATATGCATGCTAGTGTCTAGAAGGCATTTGAGACTGTTTATTGAAATCACCTCAAGAAACAAAAATAACTGGTTTCACTTCGATTTTCCATTTAGCAACAAATAATGTTAAGACCATGGCCTGCCTTACTGTATGATGCTTTTACTAATTACATTTATCATCAAAGGAAGAAAAATGATAGTATTTCTAAAAACTATGAATGTTCTTGTTACACAGAAGTTATTTTTGAAAGAGGAAAAATCTATTTGTTAAATTAATTTTAAAAACAGTGAAAAAATTTAGAAAATATTTTTAAATTACCAAACATCATAATTAACGTACTCTCAACAGTGTTTTTAATACTTGATTACCTCATTCTCTATGTTGGCACTTCGAAAAACTACCAATTAAGATCTGCTTTCTTATATACATTGTTATACAGCAGTCATACTTTTAATTGGAAAAAATCTTGATAACTTCATCAATACATACAAGAATTAATGTTTAAACTGTTTATAGGAAATATACATTCTTAACCTGTAGAATGGGAATAATAATACTATGTCACAGAGTATAATGATAATTAAATGAGACCGTGCACGTAAGGCACTGTGCCAATGTGTTAAATATTGCCCAGCACATACTAAGTGATCAATGAGTAGTAGCCATTATTACATAGACATTATTGCAATCAGTTTTTTTTCTTCTGCTATCTATTTGGGGAGATTGGAGTATAACAGTGAAATATTTTATAAGCATTGCTTGATGTGTTAATCATACATTTTTTATTATTTTAAAAATTATTTAATAACTGATAAGCTATTGAAATTACCTATTTGTAGATTAATTTTGTCTTTTGGAACAAAATTTAGGCAGAACTTCAGTGATTATTGTTCTTTGCTCCAAGGAAACAATCATATAATAAATGTCATTGGAGTAATAGCAGCTATACCTAGCTCATCAATTTTAATAACCTTCCCCACCTTGTTTAAATGTAAGAAATGCCTCAACCAAATAAACAACGAAAGCATGCAGTCAGTTTTCGAGTATTTTCACATCATCTTGTGACAAACCCACAGCCAATATCATACTGAATGGGCAAAAACTGGAAGTGTATCTAAATAGTTTTAAATTATTGCTAAAAATGTATGCCAGGTGAACATTTTCATTCAGTTTACCTTAGGAATTCTATTTAAAAGAGAGTTTTTTTATAAATTAAAATTATATAATGAATTAACTCAGAATGATAATTTCTGCCATTGTAATTTGATTTTGTTTTAACCTTTCTTTGTTGTAGGCCTTGTTTGTATGAAGTCCAGCACATCTGTGGTTGAGCTTGTTATGCTGCTTTGTTCTCAGGTACAAAATCTCATTCACTCAGTTACATTAATATATGAGGATTTTTTGTGACTAATAATAAAAAGTATGTGCAATATATGTGTATGTTTATATATTTTTAAAATTTCCATCTATTATCCCATAGATGGAGAAAATAATTTATGTTGAGTTTTATTGGTATATAGATTATCTTACCATGTAAATATTGACTTATTCTCCCTCTCCCTTCTTCTACTCTTTTTAGCAGTATTATTCTCCTACCCTTTCGATTCTTCCATTGTTTCCTATCATATATATGTATATAAAATATGATATATAAAATATCTTAATTTATAATTTTTAAATGTATTATTAATTATCTTGTTTCTTCTTCTCTTATGTTTGAGATCATGAAAAGTAAGTTTTTAAATTCCATACCCAAAGTGTATGATACAGCTTATTAATGAATGGTCTTTGATATAAGACCTTGCTGCTTTCTCTTTTTTAAATGTAATTTGTATATGTCAGTGTAAATTCTAAAAATCTACTTGAGCTGTTTATCTTTAATAATCAGAATCAAAGATAAATGATAATTGTTGGGTATTGTTTCTTCTTAACAATTACAGGGCAACCAAAAATAAATGTAAACATATTTTCTGATTACTTAAATAGGAACCTATTGGTCTTTCTTCTCACCAGCTCTGTCAAGTCTCCTAGCAGTCCTGATTATCCTGATTATCATATTAGTGTTAAATATTTTTTAATATCAGAATGAAAAAAGAGCTTGTGTGTGTTTGTAATAAGCAGTTATTATCTTTATTCGTAGTTTCCTCAGTAGAAAGAAACATATATCTAAGCTATTCCTAATTACTGGCCTGAGGTTTGCCTAAAGCCACAGCTAACTCGCAAACAAACAACAATATGCTTTCAAGTGATCCTCTAAAACATCAGCAAAACTGAACAAAACAAACGAAAAACTTACCAATTGATTTCAGTTTTCAGGTTTACTTTCTTCAAGAATATATTCCTAGGAAAATCATTAGGCCCAGTTTCCTCTTTATAGCCAGGAACAATATTGATAAGGAAGAGGTTAAAGAAAACAACATCCCTGTGAGGAGGTCATCTGCAGGGCATTTGAAAATTTTGTCACCTACTGTTGAAGTCCTGAGTTCGAGAGACTATCTGGACCTTTTCGATTCATGATGATGCACAGTTCTGTAAAATGCTTTTATGGAAAAATAGCTTAGAATTCCTTCTTCCATAGCCCTGTGTTTCACTGCAGTTCAGAGAAATAAAGAGGAATGTAGCATTAAGATCTAGTGTCTTTGATGGCCTCATCATCTAATCATAGGTTTAACATTACTCATTTGCTGGCTCCAGGAATTCCTGCCATTAAGGGCCCTAGAGATGAAACTTTGCCTCAGATATTGATTGAAAGGAAGAGTGAGAAATTTAAGCTCTCTATGCAGTGCACTTTCTTTCAATGTTTCAGCAAAGCAATATTGTAAACACGCCTCTCGATTTGATTTTTAAGTTGAATTCTTAAAATAATTCAGTGTTTTTAAATATTTTAAGTGTTTAATTGATTAAATGCCCCTCATTTAAGTATCTTAAGAATATATGCTTATTCTTTAAAATAGCTCCCAATTGTTTTTGTTATTTTCTGTTTAACTGAAATAATGCTTTCGACTAAATATTTTTAATGAAACAAATAATCCTCCTTTATTCTTATTCAGGGGGGATAAGTTTACCATTTTACTGTGAAATTAAGCTTCTAGAACTATCTTTGAAGATCATTAATTGCTCCATGAATGTTTAAAATCATGTCTTTAGTTGTAAGGACACACATACCAAAAAATGGACATGTCTTCAAAGTTTCTTAAAATAATGTGCCATTTTTCTATACTACTTAAATTTGAGATGATTTATATCCTATTTTCATCCATTAACAGGGCCACATAGCAGTAACATACCTCTGAAAAGAGAAATAAATACAGTTAATGATGCTGTGGAGATTGCTTGGCATAGCTCTCTCCAAAGCAGTGTTCTTCTACAGCCTTTAATGCATCTCTTGTAGAATGAAGCACAGTCCCTGTAGAATTAGTACAGTTCTGTAGGCCGTCTTTGTGCCAAGGCAGTAGGTAATCCTGATGAATCTTGAAAGCTGCAGAGTTCTGAGTTCTTTTTGTTTTGCTCTACAGACAGCCCTTTGTAAGTCTTGGTAGCTCCGTGTTACTGTCATGACCAGTATTAATACTAATAAAAATAGTTGAAAATCTGAATGAGTAACTTTAAGTTACTATCTTGATATACTATGTGTATATTTTTCCACAGTGAGAAATCCAACTAAGATATTATTCATATTGTAATTTAATGCTGGTTAGAATAAGTTAGAATTCTGCAAATGGAATTTTTAATGTATTTATTTGCATAAAATATGCTTTTCTTTTTCCAAATTTAGACAAGCCATTGAAAGATAAAAATTTTTTGAGAGACCAGGCAGATAAGTATTAAAAAGGGAAAAGAAAATGCAATATTGTGTTTTTTATAGGATTTTGTTTTTCTTTGCTACAACACATTAGATGGCTTTTATTTTTATGCTTCTCATTTTCATTTTGGAAATTTCCTGTTAGCAACTACATATTATTAAGGATATTAGCTTTTCTTTCTTATCTGAGCTCCTGAATAAACTTACTATTCCTAATAGTTTGTGCCCAAAATATGGTCTAAATTTACGTGAGATCATATTACAAGTGTCTGAAGGTACTTGTCAAGGATAATTCAGTTCATATGGGCAAACTTTTAAACTCCAAAGGCTATATCATCCAGTCTACCCCCCAATGTAATTTTTCATCTTTGTGGAAAACATATTTAAGTCTTAAGAAGAAGCTGTTAATATTATCATTCTGATATATTTATCATTCCACAAATACCCAAAACATTTTTGACTGTATTCTGGATTTTTTTCTGATATAGATCTTATGATACAAGTATATTTATTCTTCTTCACTTTTATTTTGTATTAAAGTTGTTAGTAGCATTTTAAAAATTGGTTTCATATCATTTTGAAGTGAAATGAACTAAAGTAAAAAAATTAATATCAAATCAGTGCTTAATTAGGGAGTACAAGGTTTTCTACAGATTCTTCAGTATATCACAGGTCTGATACTATCTTCTATCATAGCTTTTTTAAAAAAGTTTTATAATTAGATATGATTGAAGTGCTTATTCTCTATGTGTGCTTATTGGTTTATTACATTATTTTTTACTGTATTGTGCTCTTTGATGAATAGCAGATTTAGTTTTCAAGTAAACTTCTTTAGGTACTATAATAGTTCCTAATTACTTCCAGATTTTTTAAGGAAGTCTCCATAAGATATACTCCAGGAAAAGTGGACTGATGTTATCCCATAGCATTTCTTTAAGTTTTTATAAGTAAAGCTTAGCAGATGGCACTTGCATTTTTCTGTGGCTTATCTGTCAATAGAAAACATTTTATAAATTGAGAAACTGTACATTTAAAAAATTCTTAGTATTTAAATGCTTTCTGACTGGAGGCAATGATTAAGCAAATGCATGCTTAGTAAGTCATTTCTACTCTTACTGAAAACCTAAAGATGTATAAGTAATATAAAGTAAGAGGCCTGCAAGTCTTAGTTAGGTATCTGTGTATGAAGTCACTAACATGAATTATTTTGTGGTTTGCTTGAATTTACTTTTTTCTAAATACCTCATATACTTAAATAAAAAGAATTTCAGTGACTTCATTGATGTGATCAAAGCATTAACCCAGGACTTCTAAAGACAACACTTGTAAAAGAACCACAACTAAAGAACAATCTTTTTTTTTTTTTTTAATGATTTGGCCTTTGAACATTTACGTTTTTCATTTTTCCTCCAGTGTGATATAGTTGAGTCAAATAGTACAAAAGAAAAAATATACTTTTCTTCTGAGGCTGAGTTACAAAGACATAGATAAGAGAACATAGAGGCCTATTAAAAAATATTCATTGTAAGTACTCAGTAGTGAAAGGATTTTTGGTGTGTATAGTAAGAAGATTTCAAATATAAGGAAACCAGGGATGGAGTAGATGTTTTTTCCCCATTGTCTTCGGAAATATCATGAAATTCTAATTATCATGATGAAGTTATGTCACATTTAATTTGGTAGTTAGTTATTTAGTGACTACATTTTTTAAACATTTTAATGGTTACTGAAGACTTACACATTGTTCCATTTCTCACGTTTAATGTTATCTGTGAAACTTGCCAGTTTTGCTGCTGAATTTGAATTCAATTAAGAACAATAAAAAATTATGACCTGATACTTAAAACTGAATACAAATGAGCAGTTACCTTTGTATGGTTCAGTAAATGGGTCCTATGTACCAACAATAAGATTGTCATGGAAAAGTTTATTGAGGTGAACTAAAAATGAGCCCTGAAGATGCAAGGTATCCTATTCAGCATAAGCAGAGGAGAATTGGGCTGAAGAAACAGCCTGAGCCCTGTTTCTTCAGAAACCTGAGGTCTGGAGAGGAATGAGTCTGTTCAGCAGTGTCTAATCATTTGGCCTCCCTGGGCCACACTGGAAGAAGAATCATCTTGGGCCACACATAACATACACTAACACTAATGCAGCCAATGGGCTGCAGGTTGGACAAGCTTGTGTTACATGCTCAAGCCAATTACCACCCTCATTTATAGCACATCAGAAATTAAGTAGCCATATGTGATTAAGGTCAAGGGATAGCAAAAACAATTTTTTTAAGAAATAGAAAATTAAAAAAAAATAGCAGAAATTAAGTGGCCAGGCAATGCATAATATTTATTTATCTAGGGTATTATCCATTTCCAGGCAATGTGTAATCCAATACCTTCCTCAAGAGTATTTTTCATATAAAATATTGTAGTGTGTTAATAGTATAGAATTAAGACTAGTAAGAAATGTCTAACTTTTAAACAGTATTGGATAGTTCATGATCATTGACTATAGATTCTGTTTTTAGAAGAGCCACTTTTTCATTTTCTAATATCTAAGAAATCCCTGCCTTTTTCTCTAGATGGTGGGTGACCCCACCTCTTATCTGTGATATAATGTCATTTCCAAGTTAAAGGGGTCAAATTTGGGCATTTAATTTTTTTGGAGTGTCTATGTTATATAATCTTTATTGCCATAAAAGTTTGTAGTATGTCCTAAAGTATAAATAAAAGTTAAACAGGAAGGTGAAAATACAGTGAGGCATAAAGATTATAGTCAACTCAGATAACAATATTTAAAATTATTAGAGAATATGGAGAAAGTTATATACTGAAAATGTAGACATTTTAAAGGAAAAAGAGTATCAGTAGAAAATAATTGGGAAATCTGTATTTAATATATCTTGGGGAGAATCAGTACAGAACAGATTGCAACAGGAAGACAGACTCTCTGTTATATGTTCAATTACTTATAGCATTCCTGGATGAAAATTTAATCAAAGATTTAAAGAGCATGTAATTCAAATTACTTTTGATTAGTTCTATGAGATATTTTATTGTTGAATTCTTTTTTTAAACTCTTAGAGAAGTTAGCAGGTATAAGAAATTTTGAGTCAGTCTCTTTTATGTTATAAAATATTTTTTCTAAGCTACCTGTGATACATACAATACTCACACATCACATAACACTTATATATAACAACTTAGCACATATCCACCTCAAATTATAGAGGTAATAGTTTATGAATCAACAAAAAGTTCTGACCTCATCTGTTAGAAATGATACACTAAGCCTGATCGCGGTGGCTCACGCCTGTAATCCCAGCACTTTGGGAGGCCAAGGCAGGTGGATCATGAGTTCGGGACCAGCCTAGCCAACATAGTGAAACCCATCTCTACTAAAAATACAAAAATTAGCCGGGCATGGTGGTGGGCACCTGTAGTCCCAGCTACTCAGGTGACTGAGGCAGGAGAATCTCTTGATCCCGGGAGGTGGAGGTTGCATTTAGCTGAGATTGCACCACTGCACTCCAGCCTAGGCGACAGAGCGAGACTCAGTCTCAAAAAAAAAAAAAAAAATGATAAAAAAGAACAACAGTCTTTTTTTTCTCATGTCTAACTTCTCATAATTCTAATAAAATTGAGGGGAAAAAGAAATCAATAACCCTAGGCCATCTGCAGGATCATTTTTAAGAGTGTTTAATGTCTGTGACAGAAGAGAAGGAATGTAGAATATTCTGAATCCCTGAATCCCTGACACTAAGCCCACCTCCCTGACCTAAAATTTCTGTCCATACTTTGTCTCAAAATTCACATTTCCCTTTCTCCCAGTATTTTGGTTTATTTTTCTTTAATCTTTATTTTCCTGTGTCTACATTGTATAAGTTTTTCAAACAAATTACAACAACTTCGAAAAATAGTGAAAACTATATATATATTTCACACTTTTACCTCTAGTATACATTCTCTTTTTTGGTGGTAAATTTTCTTCATTTTTGTCTTACGCATATTTCAATATGCTTTATTTTTATTAGCCATCATATAATAAGTAGTTTTCTGTATCCTCTTTTTTGTTACCTTGTACATTTCCTCATGATCATTTTTTCTGTGGTTTCGTTGTTTAAATAATTAGAGACTCACAGGAAGTTGCAAAAATAGTACACAGAGTCCCATGTACCCTTCCCTCAGCTTCCTCCAATAGTAACATCTTACATATAACTGTAGTAGAGTATAAAAACCGGAAATTGATATTAATGTAGTACTGCCAACTAGATGATAGACATTATTCAGCATTCTCTATTTTTTACATGTGTTCATTTGTATGTGTATGTAACTCAATACAATTTTATTCCAAGTATTAATGAAACCAACATGGTTGTTCCTGTACCTCATATCTTCCCAATTATTTCAAACTCTTTTATTTCACGAAGCCTTTCTGTATTATTATTGTTATAAGGTTCTAATCTCTCCATCATTCCCTTAGCATCTGAGTGCATAAATCTAGATGACAAATATAGGTATCTTTTTATATGTTTTAATTGGATGCTCTTATATGTGATTAAGGTATGATTTTCTTTATCTACCACATTTCAAGTTCCATTAGAATAAGCTGCATTTCTAGTATTTCCTTTCTTTTTGAAGAATTCTATTCTGCCAATGGAGAAAATAAGTATTGTATAGTCTCAATATATTTAATTAACATTTATGAAGAGCATTTAAAAGCATACATTGTTTATTTACAACAATCCAGAAGAAAAGACTACTTAAGGATGACACAGAACTTTGCAGTTTTGTGAAGTCACTTTATGGATGTTATTCATTTCAATTATGCTACAAATTTACACCATACTAAAGATCACTTTATTTTTCTATTGCCTTCTGTTGTGCTTACCACTGTGTCTTCCACTCCTAGTATAAATATCCAGCATATAGTATAGGTAGTTATTAATGACATTTTGAGTTATTTTATAAATAAAAAGGAATATATATTAGCTAAGGTGATTTGTTATTTATTTTTATTGTGATAAAATACATAAAATGTAAAATGTGCCATTTTTACCATTTTAAGTATACAATTCAGTGGCATTAATTAAATTCACAATGTTATGTAACCATCAACACTACAATGTGAAGGTTAGGGAGGCCAGTCCCCCTACACAGTCAGAAATATGCATATAACTTACTCCCCAAAACTTAACTACTGATAGCTTAGTACTAGTGACCACAGCCTTACCAATAACATAAGCCATCAGTTAACACATGTTTTCTACGTTATATGTATTATGCATTGTAATCTTACAGTAAAATAAGCTAGAGAAAAGAAAATGTTATTAAAAATATAGATACATAGCCTGTGTGTGTGTGTGTCTGTATATGTGTGTATGTATATATATATATATATGCTTCTTTTTTTAATTTTAATGTAGTCCAAAAGTACAAGAAGCTGTTTCAGAGGTCCAGAATATAGTAGGTCTTCAAACAAATGTCAGCTAATTATGTGTCAGAGATTCTTGTACTTAGTTAAAAATTATGATCTCTAAATTTCTCTACAGCACTAATGTTCTTATACTGGCTTCCACAACTATTGCTGCATGATCATTTATGAATAAAATATGAAATATTTAATATAACTTAGTACCTATTTCTAAATCTTAAACTACACATTTGAATGTGAGAAACTTTTTAACAACTCAAACCTAATATATAAACATGAGTGTTGTATATACTCATAGAATATGCTCTCTTTAAAAATATCTTGTAAAAGTCTAGACTTTTTTATTACAAACACAAATACAAATACATGCACTCATTTTATAATAATAAGATGTGTCCAATTTGAAACATAATTTAGTGATCACCTAAAGTCCTGGAAGCCTGCTTATGTTTATATGATACGCCAACTTTTCCTTAAGTAACCAACTAAATATATTTCAGTATTTCCTAATTTTTTTTATGGTTGACTATTATATCGGTAATCTTCTCTTTGAATTGATCATTCATTATTCATTTCTTACATTCAGTTTTTCCTGTAATACTTTTAATAAGATCTTCATAAAAATAAGAAATGAAAATGAAATAAATGGTACTTTAAATACTTCACATATATATTTTCAGTAATTATGTATGTTTTATATACATCGAAAAAAATTCTCATCTCTATTTTCACCCTACAGAGTGTTTTTTTCACTTCACTCCTTATACTCAGACTTCAACTTACAGCACAGAATTTCTAAACATGCCAGTTATAATGAACATTCACTTTGAAAATTTTAAGAAACACACCTATGTATTTTAGTGACAGATAATGATAAATAGATATTAAAGATATCAGAAATATAAAATCAATTCTGGAATTCTTGAAGACTTAAGATATCAATTTACTCTACCATTTTTCCTTGTAATTTTTTTATATATTCAAAACTTTTATGATGGATTGATCTCTAAGGACATTAAATTGGTTTATTTAATTGTATACAAAGAAGAGGGAATGAAAAATGTACATTGAGTTGACATAGATGAGGAGAAACTGATGGGGAGCATTATGTTTTGGATCTGAGATTTCTTCGACTAGTCCATCTAACTACCATAAAGCAATTGTGAAGAGAACATAGGGATTTTATCGTCATCCTTCTGGAACTTATTTGCCTTCAAAGTGTTTAGTTTCAAAGGGTCCTTAACATGAGATCCAGTTCCCTGAAAAAGTCCTTCATCTTGAGGAAATTTTATGCATCCATGCTGAAGAGTTAAAAAATTGTGGCAAAACTATCTAAAGACTTGGCAGCTCTCTGCAGGCATTCAAACCCAAAGTTAAGTATTGTCCCCATGAAAACAAAAGGTTGTTCACTTATTTTTTCAGCAGAAAAGTGCGTATATGTCTATGTAGGTGTGTTTTCTCAAATGGCAAAAAATTCTGGAATAATTTGTAAGATAAGACTTTAAAATATGCCTTTTTCCTGTCATTGCCAAGAGCTTGTTGTTGATGAAATGACAGTAAATTATTCTTATGCCTTTGCATGTGTTTTCATGTATCTGTGTGCCTTGTTTTAAGCAAATTCTCTAAGTTTATGTATTTGTCAGAGAGAATTGTTAGAGTGCTAGGACAGGGACTAAAGTTGTCTTCCATGTCCACCTCTATCCCATTTTTTAACTTTCAAGGTAGCTTATATCTCAGCATCCACAACAAACAAATACCATTTCTCCTCTATGCTATGTACTTTTCTTGTCACAAAGTTTTATTTATCTCTCCTTTCAATATTTTATCCAATTATTTTTTGAAGCTCTTAGAATCAGTTACATAGTAATATGCACTTAAGAAGTATTTTTTGAAATTAGCCGGGCATAGTGGTGCACGCCTGTAGTCCCAGCCACTCAGGAGGGTGAGGCAGGAGAATCGCTTGAACCCGGGATGTGGAGGTTGTAGTGAGCCGAGATCGAGCCACTGCACTCCAGCCTGGGTGACAAAGCGAGACTATTTTTTGAAATTATAAAAAGAAATGTGCATCAGTGTAAAAGAATATAATCATTGCCTACCCAAGTTTGTTACAAAAATTCAGAACCATGTGTATCTCATTTACTTCACACACATGTGTAAATAAAATAATACAAATATAAAAAATTCCATTTCAGAGGCAATGTTTCATGATTAATAAAAGTAACATTAACTGATGAGAAGATGATGTAGGATTTATCCCATTTCCTATTTTCAGAGTTTTAAAACTATTTCGTTTACAAGCTTTAAGATTTGTTTCATTGCTATCATAAATTCTTAGACCTTACTCCTATGGAAAAGGGCGATAGAAATAGAAATTTTTAGACCTGACTCCTATGGAAAGGGGCAATAAGAAGCATAAATTCTTGTCATAGGTATTGCACTTTTCCATAGGAGTCAGGCCTAAAAATTCATCGGTAGCTTAGGATAACCAATGGAGAAGATGCCCTTTGTTACACTTTTCCTATAGGATACATTTTTCTTCTCATTCCGTTTTTTTCTTTATACTTATGCATTTTTGTTTGCCACTTAATACTGTGTATTGTTGTCTACCTAGGATGTAAAGGGATTGGGCTTCTCAACTAAATATGGTAAAAAAAATTATCTTTGCCACTTTTACAACTGTCATTCACAAATTATTAAACATGCTTTAAAAACCACATGCAATCCTAACATTTTCTGAGGAGGAAAATATACTTTATCTTGTGAAGAATATTTTATAGTCCCTTTTCTGTCTCTCATTTAGTAGGTGAAAAAAAATAAACTTCTGTTTTCTTCATTGACCACAACGAGAGTCCACAATATGTTTTTTTTTTTAATTTTACTTCAAGTTCTGAGATACATGTGCAGAACATGCAGGTTTGTTACATAGGTATACATGTGCCGTCGTGGTTTGCTGCACCTGTCAACCTGTCATCTAGGTTTTAAGCTCCGCATGCATTAGGTATTTGTCCTAATGCTCCCCCTCCTCTTTCCCCAACCCCCCAACAGGCCCCAGTGTGTGATGTTCCCCTCCCTGTGTCCATGTGTTCTCATTGTTCAACTCCCACTTATGAGTGAGAACATGCGGTGTTTCATTTTCTGTTTCTGCATTAGTTTGCTGAGGAATACCTTCTCAGCCTAGATATTTGATCCTCGTTTTGTTTATACTTCTTAGGAGACTTTGCCTAATGTTATGCCTTACTCAATATTTCTATGTAAATAATTCCGAATTTCACATTCTTTTTTGATATACCATTGCCACCGTAAATCCAACAAATTCAGACAACAGTGTTTGTGATTTTCCCCAAATGTATTCTTCAGTATTTTCATAATAATATTACCATTATCCTGGTCATGTACATTGAAAACTTAATAATTTTTTTATCTCAACTTCTCTACATCAGCTCTTAAATTCAGATTCTCATCTAGTCTCGGCATCTCTTCTTCGTAACATCTCTTATTTTTTATTCCCTATTTGAAATACTCATTTAGACTCCTAATATTTCTCTTGTGGAAAGGCATGTAACAACAATCTCCTACAATTTCCTCTGGCTCAAAACTGACAAATTACTCTTCTAAAACACTGATTTATTGAATGAAGTCTTGTGATCATATACTTTCATTGGCTTTCTCAAACTTTAAACTGTAATGTCCTTAGCTTAGCTCAGACTTACTTCTACTGTTCCTCCATCAAAGGTTGTAAATTAGTACATCTCATTGGCTGTATGCAGATTCCATATAATTTTAGATTGATTCAAAGATAATTTTCTCTTGATTTTTTTAGACAAGGCATAATTTGGGATGCACATGTTATACCTAGATATGTACTCTGTGAAATATCTTACCGAAAAATCTTATTCATGTTAGAAGTTTATGGTGACTAAAGAGTCTTAGTGTACAAACACTATAACAGAAAATCAGGTGTAAGAAGTTGTAAGAATCTAGTCTTCATAGTGGCATGGGTCTTCGTATGTAAAAATAAATTTTCTCTTTAAGTTAATATCCCAATGAATATGAAGTATTTCGGAGAAATGTACATGTTTTGTAGGATCCTGATTTCCAATAAATACAGAATATAGAATGAGAATAACAAAGAGGCTTTAAATTTTGTAAACATTTGGGAAAAGAAATTTTCTGTAATTGTTTTATACAGAAATGGTTTGAAAGTTTCAGTAAGTTCTGTACAATGGAATAGCAATCTTGTCATTTGGATAAATTTTAGTTAAAGATTATGATAGCTAGAACCCAGTGGCTTTGTACTATCCCCAAGTTACCATATCTCTTTTCACTAGTTGTTGATTTTCTCTCCTTGGGAGATTCAGGATTTGTTATTCTATAATTCAGCACACATTTACTTAGAGCAGAGAATATTTGTATACACACAAGTACCTACTTTGGGGGACCATATTTATTTTCAGAATGAGTGTAAAGCCTTTAAAGGGAAAGGGATCAGGAGTAGAATGAAGGGTTGATACAGAGACTGTGTTTTTTGCGAAGTTGAACCCATGGCCAGGGCAGCTGATCACCTCTGTACAACCAACACCTTATTAGAAAAATCATGGGGGGAAAAATCTATAGAGGAGGGCCATGACTGGTCAATAAAGATTATTCTATTAAAATGCATTAGGGAACTTTGAGGAGTATTTAGTTATAGAACCATTGGAAGGGATATAATTTTCAATCCAAAACACTGCTATTTACCATATATAATATATATATATATATATATATGCACACACACACACAGATATATATATATTTTAATATATATGTATATATATTGAAACCCCATATATATATTTAACCCCAAATATATATATTTAAATATATATTTAAAACCCCAAAATATGTATATATTTAAAACCCCAAAAATAGAAATCACTAGCATAAACCAAAAACAGTATATAAATTATATTCTAAATGTGCTTTAGGAACAGCATAAAATAAGCATATGCTTTTCTAATTCAAAATACTTGATTATAATCACTTATGTTGCTAATGATGAGCCTTGCCTTGAGAACTGCCAAATTCACAAATTTAATCTAAATTAGCAGAGATTACATAGTTATCTATTACATATTTAACCATAGGTTTACTATTTTTTTTTTTACAATTTTCAAAAAAGTTAATTTGTAACTTTTTTCTAATTAGCATTAAATAATTAGCATTAAGTAATTTGGAATGTACATATAACTAGAACATTGCACTTCCAAGTCAATTTAAATATGTTAATGTTTCTAATAGTTTATATTTCTAGTATTCATTTTATTATCTTAATGTAAAATTTCTATATGAGGAGCTAAACTTTTCTATCCCAAATATTTCTAGTCCTTGTGTAGTCACATTAGGCCTCTTTTGGTCATTTGCTGTCTTTTGGAAAGAAGCTTTGTGCTCAGAGCCCCTTATACCTGCAGTCTCACCTATTCCATCTCAGTTTGCATCCAGCCTGAAATTTTCTGGTGAATCAAAAGCACCTTATAAACTAAGTGATAAAACTAAAATTTGATTTTTTACAAAATAATATTTATTACAAAATCTTGTAAAGACATTTGGAAATAATATAATGTGGAAGTTATTAACAATATCAACATGATCCTTAAACCAGAAGTTACTTTCATTAAATGTTCACTTTTGTCACGTTTGTTTTGGTTTCTCCTTTTAGGAATGGCAAAACTCTATTCAGAAGAATGCAGGACTTGCATTTATTGAGCTCATCAATGAAGGAAGGTAATTAATTTTACAATTTTGGACAACTAGTCAGTGTACATTTTATTCCACTGGGCAATTGCTCTTTCCTACCATCTGTTCCAAAAATGTAGAAGAAAATGTCTTTTAGTTAAATAATTTATCACACAGGTACTTAATTAATCTTTAACAAAGTTTAAAATGCTAAACATTTATTTTTGAAGAAAAAGCCGTGCATGAAATAAAGGGACAAACCTTATAAGGTTTGGTGAGATCTGAAGTACATTTTACTGAGTAGTAAAGTTGTTTTACACAGATCAAGTGAACCCAATCTGCAATCCCATCTGCCACTCCATCTGTTTTCAGAGCAGTGCTCAGTGTTTACTCCTTCAGCTTCTCCTCAGTCCATGTGAAACAGTTTTATCTGAACATGTCATGCATTCAATGTCCAACTGAAAATGTGAGGGATATTAAATATAGCAAATATATCTGCCTCAGTTAGAAATTTGTATATTCTATTATTAAAACAGTAAGTAAGATTACATTTGAACCCATTATTATATTTACCATTTTGTGGTAAATAGTTGTTAATTATTATTTTTGCAGTGCTTTATTGGCAGTGGACACATTAAAACAGATGTAGCTGTCACCATGTGACATATATAGCTTCTATCAGCCCAAGACCTGCAAGCTTTACAACTTGAATTTCTTGTATGATATAGTGCATTCTTTGGAATATGATGATTATTTGGCATGACCTATTTATTTCATATTTGAAACCAGCTTTCATTAGATTAATGAGGAAATAATGCTTACTCTATATAAAATTTATCTTTTCAAGTAGGGGAGTCATGAAAGAATAGTCCTTGAAAATTAGTTTCTATATGGTATAGATACCCAATTTTTAAAAATTAAATATCACTTAGTATTATTCATTTTTTATCACTGTATTATATTTTGAGAAATATCTTGTTTTTATAACAATTTATCTTATTTTTTATTTCTCATTTTGATATTTTGTGACCTAATCATGTTAGCCAGTAGTACAGATCTAAAATTTAAAATAAGCTTTGCATTCACTGCAACACCAAAGATGCAGGAAAATATCAGTTTTCTTTTATAACGCAAATAGTGTTTTACATAACAGCACTCACCATGTCTTACAGAGTTTCACTGTGATAAGAGTTACTAATAATTATTATCCATTTTCAGGTGACGAATAAACAGAATAAAACTATTTACTAAGGCTAATCATTGTCATTTCAGTTTTAGAAATAACTCTCAATGACATATCCACAATTATTTTGTTTCAACTGCGAAGTAAAAAATATATATATATATAATTATTATTATCAGTAACTCTCCTAAGAGTTATCAGAATTGAACCTCTAAACACTTAAATTAAAATTATAGTAATAGGCTTCGAAAAGGAAGGGGGTGGAAAATTTGCTAATATCAGAGATTTTAAGCTTCTGATAATGCTTTTGGCAGTCAGTGGTAGAATTTGGGATTTGCTTTATATTAGGAAAGGTTAGAAATAAAGAAAGTAGTCACAATTTAAAAAAAATTTTCAATCTAGGTTGGGTGCAGTGGCTCACGCCTGTAATCCCAGCACTTTGGGAGGCCAAGTTGGGTGGATCACCTGAGGTCAGGAGTTTGAGACCGGTCTGGCCAACATGGTGAAACCCCGTCTCTACTAAAAATACAAAAATTAGCCAGTTGTGGTGGCAGGTGCCCGTAATCCCAGCCACTCAGGAGGCTGAGGCAGGAGAATCACTTGAGCCCGGGAGGTGGAGGTTGCAGTGAGCCAAGATCGTGCCATTGCACTTCAGCCTGGGCGATGAGAGCGAGATTTCGTCCTCCTACCAAAAAAAAAAAAAATTCAACCTATAATAATCTCTGAAATTCTGTCCATTATGTTCTCTGTGCTCTCCTAAATTTCTGTTTCTACTCTTCATAGGACTCGTTCTTCCAAATAAATATGATTTTGGAATAAGGATTCAAACATGAATAGCTGTAAATATATAAGAACAAATCATGTATGCATGAGTGCAGCAAATGTCTGTTCAGCACCCACTACATGTCAAATACTATTATAAGAGTTAGGAATAGAGTTAGGAATAAGATATAAATGATTCCAGTTTCTTGAGGAAAGGCAAACGTTAGATGAACACATACAGTAATACAAGGATACTGTGATAAAAGTGGTATAGGGAATGATGCAATCGTACCGCAGAATACTTTACCTAGTCTGGAGGGATGCATTCCACTGAGTGGTGGGATTATCAAGGTTTTCAAAAGAGTACTTACCCAAAGGAATGCCATTTGAGAGATCATTAGGAGATAGCCAAGTGAGAAAAAAAAGTAGAAATACAATTATTGGCAGAGGGAATTGTATAGTGCAGAGGACTAGGGGCAAGAGAATAGTGAGACATGTTACTGGAGAGCTATTTTCAGTCAGCCAGCAGCTATTTAAATGCATGTTGTATGCCAGCCACATGGAGGCACAGGTCATTGGCAAAGGTCATGCCATGAAACTGTGCAAAGGATACTGGAGAATAACTGAAAATGTTTAGGTGTGGCCTGCAATGTGGAGGGTTTCACGGGCTCAAGACTTGAAGCAATACCAATCTGAGGTTCAGTAATCTTGTTGAAGAATATGGTGTCATAGACTAATAGTAGCTGTGAGGATGGAAGAAGTGAACAAATTTGAAGTATCTTTTGGAAATTAAGTCACTATGATTGCTAATATATTGGATGGAAGAGGGGAAAGAAGGAATCAAGGATATTTTGATGTCAGCTTTAGTAACTAATAGTTTACAGTATAAGTATAATTCACTTGGCTAGGAGAGTACAGAAAGCGAGGTTTGAGTTGAGAGTTTTTCACTTTTGGGTTACACTGAACTTGTGGTACCAGTGAAATATCCAGGTGGAGATGTTCAATAGGCATGGGCATTTGAGTATTGAGCTCTCCAAAGAGAGAGCTGGCATGGAGATTTAGACTTATGAGTCTCCAGGTTATTCGTGGTAAACTGTAGAAAGGATTCAGATGTGATGCTCAGAGAGAGTGAATAGAGTGAGTGGAGAACCAGAGGCCCTGCTTTTACTCCTGTTTCTGCTGGGAATCCTCTTCTCCCACATCTTGACACAATTGGTTGTTTCTTGACTTTGAGGAATCAGCTTAAATGCCACCCTCTCACAGAGGCTCCCCTGACTATCTTATATGGTTGTTACACTCCCATGACATAATCCTCTTTTAACACATAATAACATCATCTCAAATGATCTGCTCTGTTTGCTTGTTTACATCTATTTCTCCTGCTAAAATGTGTTTTCCTTAAGATCTTGTGTCTTATTCATCGTCTTATTTGCTGCTATATCTCTATATTCTGGAATAGTGCCTAGCATGTAGTTAGCATGCTAATGAAATATTTATTTATTTGCCCTGTTAAATGAATATTTATTGAAAGCATAAAGAAAAGAATGGTGAGTGGAATGTTTAAGGAAGAATGTATGGTCAAAAAGAGGATTTTTAAGTTAGTACTAAAGGGACCACTGGGTTCAGCCACAAGGAGGTCATGATGATCTCATCCAAACTTAATGCTGGTGAACACCTGTGTGCTAAAGAAGCTGGGTGTAGATCCAAATCCTACCCTATTAGAGCTTACAGTCTAGTGCGGGCAACAGCGTTAGATTAAGTAATTGCAAGTTTAATAAATATGTGAAGGACAACTAGAGGATGCTATGGGAGCAGGCAACTGAGAGAGGTATTTTTTGAAAAAGTGATGATTTACCTAGAGTAGAGGGACAGAAGCCAGGTTGCTTTGAGTTGAAGAGCTAGCCCAAAATGAAATACAGACAGCAAGTACTTCGCTAAAGAAATTTGGCCAAGAAAGGGAAAGATAGAATGGTTGCTGTAGGTGAATAAGGTTTAAATTTGGAGAGAGGGGTTACTTTTTAGAAAGAAGAACCTATTTTTCAATTTTGATGGAAAAAAGCAATATGGTGGGAGGGAAAGAAGGCAATATTGACAGCATAAACTCTCTGAGAGGGGTGCATTGAGATAGAAGGATTGGCCTTTAGTGGAAGAGCACTGAGAAAGGGTGAAGACAATTAAATTGGTGGCAGAATTCAGAAGAGATTTCATATGATGCCTTCTGTCTATGAAGTGGCAGGTAGGGTCATTTGCTGAGAATAAAAGAAATTGGGAGAGGGTATATACTATCTTTAGAAAAGTAAAGAATACTGAATATAGTGATTGTAAAAGAATAGAGAAGAGAAAAAACTAAAGAAACCTCGGAGGCTTGCCAGGCAATTTGGGGGAGCCAATTGAGGTTGCTGTCTTTGATAGTGTAATGTTTTCTTCAGCAGTTCACAGTTCAGAGAAGATAGGCATTTGCTTTAAGACATTGACTTCTCTTACTTTAGTGAAAATAATCTTTTCACTGAGGACCAACCCCTTCCTACCCCTAATCTGGATTAGGTGCCTTTCTCTGTTCTCCCAGTACCTCAATTTTTCCCTGATTTATATTTACCTATCTATAGTGTTTATTTGTAGTGGATTTTTTATGGCTATTCCACAATGCATAGTATAATACATAGTATCCATATGTTAATTCTACTGAGTTCAAATATCAGTTCTCCCATTGATAAGCTGTTAGACTACAGGCAAGTCATAATCTTCCTCTGACATTGTTTCTCATCTGTAGAATACTGTAGCACCTTTCTTGCTCAGTTTCCCTGAAAGTTCAAAATAATATATATGATATTTATTACAGCTGCTGTAAGTCCTTAAAATGGAAGTTTTTACTTTTGTTATTACATATAATATGTATTCAGAATTTTGCTTATTCCCACCTTTAGTTTGGATCATTTCTTTCAATTTAGACTTTTCTCTTTCACAAGCATGAACTGGGACTTCTGGTTCAAAAAGTCATCTTTAGGTAGCTGGGATGCACTTCCAGTAAAAAGCCCAAAATTACTCTGTTTATCTTCCTACTGTATGTTGATGCCCATTATGTGCGAAGCACAAATTAGATATTTTATACATGCTTTTATCCCATTTGTGTGCACATATAACATTTTTACAACTTTTTCATATGGCTTAATATGAAATATTTAAAAATTCACTTTATTTGGGTTGTTAGAATATCAGTCTTTAATTTGTCCTTATGGGAATGAAGATAAAAATCTTTAAGTAGAAATTATTATAAATGTTTATCCTACTTAACAGCTACACTCATGAATACAATTCATCAATCATAGCTGGAGAAAGCAATTGTGCAGTTGTCTACAATTAACAGGACAAAAACAGTTGATGAATGTGCATCTGAATTAAAGTACTCCCTGGGACTGGCTGAAATTATACACTGGACCATTTAAAGGAATCCAACAAAGGATCTTTATAATTAAAACAAAGCAAGGTTAATGGGATGTAAAATTGCCTGTAATATCTTGGCAATAATGATTGGAATTTGAATTATTAAAATATGCATTGAAGAATAAGGCAAATAGGAAGTACTTATTTAAAATACAGAATTTGAGTGATCTTTTTAAATAAATTAATCATTTGCCTGAAATAAACCTTTGTCACTCTTTTAAAGGAATATAGAATTTAATTTTTGAATATTCATCAGAAAAGAACAGATCATATTTATGTTTAGCACTGAATTTAGGCTAGAGCTCTCAAGATTCTGATTTTTTGTTTTGTCCTTTAGAATAGGGGAAAATATACACCATGCATTTCTTAGGTTTTTAAGAGGAGAAGCATATTGCATCCAAGTATAATTTTTTAGTGATTGTATGGCACCAATTTGAATGTATTCTTTAATTTAACAAATGCTAGTTAATATTTTAACCAACAAGCATTGGTTTGCTTGAGTTTATTTCTCTTATGTCTTTGATTTGGCAAAAACTGTATTTAAAAATAAAACAAACCAAAAAAAACTTCCAAATCTGTAAAATAAGAAACTATTTCCTAAAGTAGATATTCTGGTTTAATTTGGAGCCAATAATCTCTGGAAGCTACTGGAAAACAGAAGTTTCTTTTCCATGTGTTTTCTTACAAAATCTGACCTATGCCAGGTTTTCTTTAACATTCTTTTTTAATTATTATTATTTTCTAATATTATACTTTAAGTTCTAGATACAGGGGCAGAACATGCAGGTTTGTTACATAGGGTATACACGTGTCATGGTGGTTTACTGCACCCATCTACCCGTCATCCACATTAGGTATTTCTCCTAATGCTCTCCCTCCCCTAGTCATCCACCCCCCAACAGGCCCCAGTGTGTGATGTTCCCCTCCCTGAGTCCATGTGTTCTCATTGTCACCTCCCACTTATGAGTGAGAACATGCAGTGTTTGGTTTTCTGTTCCTGTGTTAGTTTGCTGAGAATTATGGTTCCCAGCTTCATCCATGTCCCTGCAAAGGACATGAACTCATCTTTACTTATGGCTGCATAGTATTCCATGGTGTATATATGCCACATTTTCTTTATACAGTCTATCATTGATGGGCATTTAGGTTAGTTCCAAGTCTTTGCTATTGTCAACAGTGCTGCAGTAAACATATGTGTGCATGTGTGTTTATAGTAGAATGATTTATAATCCTTTGGGTATATACCCAGTAATGAGATTGCTGGGTCAAATGGTATTTCTGGTTCTAGATCCTTGAGGAATTGCCACACTGTCTTCCACAGTGGTCGAACTAATTTACACTCCCACCAACAGTGTAACAGCGCCCCTATTTCTCCATATCCTCTCCAGGATCTGTTGTTTCCTGACTTTTAAATGATCACCATTCTAAATGGTGTGAGATGGTATCTCATTGTGATTTTGATTTGCATTTCTCTAATGACGAGTGATGATGAGTTTTTTTTCATATACTTGTTGGCCACATAAATGACATCCTTTGAGAAGTATCTGTTCATATCCTTCGCCCTCTTTTTGATGGGTTTTTTTGTTTTATTTCTTGTAAATTTGTTTAAGTTCCTTGTAGATTCTGGATATTAGCTCTTTGTCAGATGGATAGATTGCAAAAATTTTCTCCCATTCTGTAGGTTGCCTGTTCCCTGTGATGATAGTTTCTTTTGCTGTGCAGAAGCTCATTAGTTTCCTTAGATCCCATTTGTCAATTTTGGCTTTTGTTGCCATTGCTTTTGGTGTTTTAGTCGTGAAGTCTTTGCCCATGCCTATGTCCTGAAAGGCATTGCCTATGTTTTCTTCTAGGGTTTTTATGGTTTTACGTTTAAGTCTTTAATCCATCTTGAGTTAATTTTTGTATAAGGTGTAAGGAAGGGATCCAGTTTCAGCTTTCTACATATGGTTAGCCAGTTTTCCCAGCACCATTTATTAAATAGGGAATCCTTTCCCCATTTCTTGTTTTTGTCAGATTTGTCAAAGATCAGATAGTTGTAGATATGCGGCATTATTTCTGAGGGCTCTGTTCTGTTCCATTGTTCTATGTCTCTGTTTTGGTACCAGTACCATGCTGTTTTGGTTACTGTAGCCTTGTAGTATAGTTTGAAGTCAGGTAGCATGATGCCTCCAGCATTGTTCTTTTTGCTTAGGATTGTCTTGGCTATACTGGCTCTTTTTCGGTTCCATATTAAATTGAAAGTAGTTTTTTCTAATTATGTGAAGAAAGTTAATGGTAGCTTGATGGGGATAGCACTGAATCTATAAATTACTTTGGGCAGTATGGCCATTTTCACAATATTGATTCTTCCTATCCATGAGCATGGAGTGTCTTTCCATTTGTTTGTGTTCTCTCTTATTTCCTTGAGCAGTGGTTTGTAGTTCTCCTTGAAGAGGTCCTTCACATCCCTTGTGAGTTGTATTCCTAGGTATTATCTTAGTAGCAGTGGTGAATGGGAGTTCACTCATGATTTGGCTCTCTGTTTGTCTATTACTGGTGTATAGGAATGCTTGTGATTTTTGCACATTGATTTTGTATCCTGAGACTTTGCTGAAGTTGCTTATCAGCTTAAGGAGATTTGGGGCTGAGACGATGGAGTTTTCTAAATATATAATCATGTCATCTGCAAATAGAAACGATTTGACTTTCTCTCTTCCTATTTGAATACCCTTTATTTCTTTCTCTTGCCCGATTGCCCCGGCCAGAACTTCTGATACTATGTTGAAGAGGAGTGGTGAGAGAGGGCATCCTTGTCTTGTGCTGGTTTTCAAAGGAAATGCTTCCAGTTTTTGCTCATTCGGTATGATACTGGCTGTGGGTTTGTCATAAATAGCTCTTATTATTTTGAGATACATTCCATCAATACCTAGTTTGTTGAGAGTTTTTTGCTTGAAGGGGTGTTGAATTTTATCAAAGGTCTTTTTGACATCTATTGAGATAATCATGTGGTTTTTGTCATTGTTTCTGTTTATGTGATGGATTACATTTATTGATTTGCATGTGTTGAACCAGCATTGCATCCCAGGGATGAAACCAACTTGATCGTGGTGGATAAGCTTTTTGATGTGCTGCTGGATTCCGTTTGCCAGTATGTTATTGAGGATTTTTGCATTGATGTTCCTCAGGGATATTGGCCTGAAATTTTCTTATTTTGTTGTGTCTCTGCCAGGTTTTGGTATCAGGATGATGTTGGCCTCATAAAATGAGTTAGGGAGGAGTCCCTCTTTTTCTACTGTTTGGAATAGTTTCAGAAGGAATGGTACCAGCTCCTCTTTGTACCTCTGGTAGAATTCGGCTGTGAATCCGTCTGGTCCTGGGCTTTTTTTGTTGTTGTTGGTAGGCTATTACGGCTTCAATTTCAGAACTTGTTATTGGTCTATTCAGGGATTCGACTTCTTCCTGGTTTAGTCTTGGGAGGGTGTATGTGTCCAGGAATTTATCCATTTCTTGTAGATTTTCTAGTTTATTTGCGTAGAGGTGTTTATAGTATTCTCTGATGGTAGTTCGTATTTCTGTGGGATCAGTGTGATATCCTCTTTATCATTTTTTACTGTGTCTATTTGATTCTTCTCTGTTTTCTTTTTTATTATTCTGCCTAGAGGTCTGTCTATTTTGTTAATCTTTTCAAAAACCAGCTCCTGGATTCATTGATTTTTTTGAAGGGTTTTTTGTGTCTCTATCTCCTACAGTTCTGCTCTAATCTTATTTATTTCTTGTCTTCTGCTAGTTTTTGAATTTGTTTGCTTTCGCTTCTTTAGTTCTTTCAATTGTGATGTTAGGGCATTGATTTTAGATCTTTCCCGCTTTCCATTGTGCGCATTTAGTGCTATAAATTTCCCTCTAAACACTGCTTTAGCTGTGTCCCAGAGATTCTGGTACATTGTGTCTTTGTTCTCATTGGTTTCAAAGAATTATTTATTTCAGCCTTCATTTCGTTATTTACCTGGTAGTCATTCAGGAGCAGGTTTTTCAGTTTCCATGTAGTCGTGTGGTTTTAAGTAAGTTTCTTAATCCTGAGTTCTAATTTGATTGCACTGTGGTCTGAGAGACTGTTATGATATCCATTCTTTTGCATTGGCTGAGGAGTATTTTACTTCCAATTATGCAGTAAATTTTAGAATAAGTGCAGTGTGGTGCTGAGAAAAATATATATTCTATTCATTTGGGTTGGAGAGTTCTGTAGATGTCTATTAGGTCCACTTGGTCCAGAGCTGAATTTAAGTCCTGAACATCCTTGTTAATTTTCTCTCATTGATATGTCTGATATTGACAGTGGGGTGTTAAAGTCTCCCACTATTATTGCGTAGGAGTCTAAGTCTCTTTGTAAGTCTCTAAGAACTTACTTTATGAATCTGGGTGCTCCTGTATTGGGTGCATATATGTTTAGGATAGTTAGCTTTTCTTGTTGCATTGATCCCTTTACCATTACATAATGCCCTTCTTTGTCTCTTTTGGTCTTTGTTGGCTTGAAGTCTGTTTTATCAGGGGCTACGATTGCAACCCCTGCTTTCTTTTTGCTTTCCATTTGCTTGGTAAATAATCCCCCATCCCTTTATTTTGAGTCTATGTGTGACTTTGCATGTATGATGGGTCTCCTGAGTACAGCACACTGATGGGTCATGACTCTTTATCAACTTTGCCAGTCTATGTCTTTTAATTGGGGCATTTAGCCCATTTAACATTTAAGGTTAATATTGTTATGTGTGAATTTGATCCTGTCGTTATGATGCTAGCTGGTTAATTTGCCCGTTAGTTGATGCTGTTTCTTCATAGTGTCAATGGACTTTACAATTTGGTATATTTTTTGCAGTGGCTGGTACCAGTTTTTCTTTTCCATATTTACTGTTTCCTTCAGGAGCTCTTGCAAGGCAGACCTGGTGGTGACAAAATCTCTCAGCATTTGCTTTTCTGTAAAGGATTTTATTTCTCCTTTGCTTATGAAGCTGAGTTCAACTGGATATGAAATTCTGAGTTGAAAATTCTTTACTTTAAGAATGTTGAATATTTGCCTCCACTCTCTTCTGGCTTGTAGGGTTTCTGCTGAGAGATCCACTGTTAGTCTGATGGGCTTCCCTTTGGGGTAACCTGACCTTTCTCCCTGGCTGCCCTTAACATTTTTTCCTTCATTTCAACCTTGGTGAATCTGAAGTTTATGTGTCCTGGGGTTGCTCTTCTCGAGGAGTATCTTTGTGATGTTCTCTGTATTTCCTGAATTTGAATATTGGCCTGTCTTGCTAGGTTGGGGAATTTCTCCTGGATAATATCCTGAAGAGTGTTTTCTAACTTGGTTCCGTTTTCCCCATCACTTTCAGGTACACCAGTCAAACGTAGGTTTGGTCTTTTCACATAGTCCCACATTTTCTTGGAGGCTTTGTTCACTGCTTTTAATTCTTTTTCTCTAATCTTGTCTTCACACTTTATTTCATTAAGTTGATCTTCAATCTCTCATATCCTTCTGCTTGATGTATTCGGCTATTGATACTTGTGTATGCTTCATGAAGTTCTCGTGTTGTGTTTTTCAGCTCTGTCAGGTCATTTGTGTTCTTCCCTAAACCGGTTATTCTAGTTAGCAATTCCTCCAACGTTTTTTCAAGATTCTTAGCTTCCTTGCATTGGGTTAGAAAATGCTGCTTTAGCTTGGAGGAGTTTGTTATTGCCCAGCTTCTGAAGCCTGCTTCTGTCAATTTGTCAAACTCATTCTCCATCCAGTTTTGTTCCCCTGCTGGCGAGGAGCTGTGATCCTTTGGAGAAGAGGCATTCTGGTTTTTGGAATTTTCAGCCTTTTTCAGCTGGTTTTTCCTCATCTTCGTGGATTTATCTACCTTTGGTCTTTAATGTTGTTGACCTTCGGTTGGGGTTTTTGAGTGGGCGTCCTTTTTGTTGATGTGGATGCTATTCCTTTCTGTTTGTTAGTTTTCCTTCTAAGAGTCAGACTTCTCTGCTGTGGGTCTGCTGGAGTTTGCTGGAGGTCCACTCCAGTCCCTGTTTGCCTGGGTATCACCAGCAGAGGCTGCAGAACAGCAAAGATTACTGCCTGTTCCTTCCTCTGGAAGCTTTTTCCCAGTGTGGCACCTGCCATATGCCAGCTGGAGCTCTCCTGTATGAGGTGTCTCTTGACCCCTGCTGGGAGGTGTTTCCTTCAGTCAGGAAGCATGGTGGTCAGGGACGCACATGAGGAGGCAGTCTGTCCCTTAGCAGAGCTGGAGCACTGTGCTTGGAGATCTGCTGCTCTTTTCAGAGCCAGTGGTCAGGAACATTTAAGTCTGCTGAAGCTGCACCCACAGCCGCCCCTCCCCCGAGGTGCTCTGTCCCAGGAAGATGGGAGTTTTATCTATAAGCCCCTGACTGGGGCTGCTGCCTTTCTTTCAGAGATACTCTGCCCAGAGATGAAGAATCTAGAGAGGCAGTCTGGCTACAGTGGCTTTGCTGAGCTGTGGAGGGCTCCGCCCAGTTGAAACTTCCCAGTGGCTTTGTTTACACTATGCAGGGAAAACCGCCTACTCAAGCCTCAGTAATGGTGGACACCCCTCCCTCCACCAAGCTGGAGGGTCCCAGGTCAACTTCAGCTGGCAGCGAGAATTTCAAGCCAGTGGATCTTAGCTTTGCTGAGCTCTGTTGGGGTGGGATCTGATGAGCTAGACCACCTGGCTTCCTGGCTTCAGCCCCCTTTGCAGGGGAGTGAACGGTTCTGTCTCGCTGGCATTCCAGGCACCACTGGGATGTGAAAAAAACCTCCTGTGTCTGCCCAAACGGCTGCCCAGTTTTGTGCTTGAAACCCAGGGCCCTGGTGATGTGGGCACCCAAGAAAATCTCCTGGTCTGTGGGTTGCAAAGACTGTGGGAAAAGTGTAGTATCTGGGCTGGAGTCCACCGTTCCCCATGGCACAGTCCCTCACGGCTTCCCTTGGCTAGGGTAGGGAGTTCCCTGACCCCTTGTGCTTCCCAGGTGAGGCGATGCCCCACCCTGCTTCAGCTCACCCACCGTGGACTGCACCCACTGTCTAACCAGTCCAATCACCCTCTGCCTAGTCATCCCAATGAGATGAGCTGGGTACCTCAGTTGGAAATGCAGAAATCTCCCGCCTTCTGGGTTTATCTCATTAGGAGCTGCAGACTGGATCTGTTCTTATTCGGCCATCTTGCCAGCCAACCCCCCATGCTCCTTTTTTGACACTCTTTTATTCACTTTATACATCTAATTAGTTAATAAACATACTGAGTTTCATATATGAAACATGACTTTTACACAACTACCTGCATACATCTTAAATAGTATTTCTGATTTATACATATAACCTCAGACATTGATGATAAATAAGATGTTATTTATCTAAAACTAAAGTCCCATTTAATAATGGTTAGATTTTAAGTAATAAGGAAATATATTTCAAAACTAATACAGGAACAGAAAACCAAATACTGCATATTATCTTTTGTAAGTGGGAGCTAAACAATGAAAACACATGATACTAGGAGGTAAATAGCAGACCCTGGGGCCTACATGAGGGTAGAAGGTGGGATAAAGGAGAGGATCAGAAAAGATACCTATTGGCTACAGTGCTTATTACGCAGGTGACAAAATTATCGATACACCAAACCCCTGTGACATGCAATTTGCCCATATAACAAACATGCCCATATACCCTTGAACCTAAAAGTTAAAAAGAAATAACAAGGGAAAGAAAATGCTACACTAAAAAATATTTAGTTAGTACAAAAGAAGGCAAGAAATGGAAGAAGAAATAAATAAGACATATTGAAAACAAATAGAAAAATGGCAGAAGTCCTTTCTTATCGATAAATCAGTAATTGCACTAAATGTAAGTGAAATGAACTTTCCAATTAAAACACTGAGAATTGAAGAGTGGATTTTATAAAAAGGATTCAACTGTAAGCTGTCTACAGGAAACAGATTAATAGATACAAATAGGTTGACAGAAAAATGATTTTAAAACGTATTCCATACAAATAGAACTCAAAAGAAGGGATGACTATGCTAATATCAGACAAACTATATTTTAATACAAAAATCATTACAGTGACAAAGACATTATATAATGTTAATTATGTAAATCCATCAATAAGATATCATAGTTTTAAAAATATATGCACTTAACAAGAGACCCCTAAAATATATCAAGCAAAAACATACAGAACTAAAGGGAGAAATAAATAATTCAAATATGTTACTTGGAGACTTTAGTATCCCATTTTGAATAATGGATAGAACACCTAGACTGAAACAACAGTATATGTCACCTAGACCTCCCAGCTGTCTTTAGAATATATCATTTAACAGTAGCAGGCACATGTTCTTCACAAGTGCACATGAAACATTCTGTAGGACAGACCATATGTGGCCAAAAAACAATTCTCAATAAATTTAAAAAGGTTGAAAGCATGCATTTTATCTTCTCCAACCACAATGGATTGGAATTTGAAATCAGTAAGAGAAGGAAATTTGAAAGATTCACAAATGTGTGGAAGTTAAACAGGAAACTACTAAATAACCAATGGGTTAAAGGATAAATTACAAGAGAAATGACATAATACTTTGAAGAGAATGAAAAAAAATCAAAACTCATGGGATGCATTTAAAGTAGGGCTCAGAAGGAAATTTATAACTATAAGTAACTACTTTTAAAAAGGGGAAATAAGAAAACATTAACATAACCTCCCCGCCCCCAACAGGACAAACTAGAAGAAGAGGAGCAAATTATTTCCAAAACAGGCTGAAGAAGGAAAAAAATAGCAATTAAAGTATAAATAAAGCAGAGAATTTGAAAGTAATAAAGCTTAATAAAACCAAAAGTTGATCCTTTAAAAAGACCAACAAAATTGAAAAAACTTTAGCTAGAAAAAAAAGAAAGAAGACTCAAATCACTAAAATCGGGAATGAAAGTAGGAACATTATTAATGACCTTAACAAAAGAAAAAAGATTATAAGGGAATACTTACTATAAGCCATTGTGTCAATACTAGAAAACTCTACATATGAAATGGAAAAATTTCTGGAAACATAACTAACACTAAACTAAAACTGACTGAATATGAAATAGAAAATCTGAGTATTGCTATAACAGTAAGGAGTTTGAGTTAGTAATTTAGCAAAACTTCCAACAAAGAAAAATTCATTACCAGATGTTTTCCCTGGTAATGTTATCAAACATTTGAGACGAAAGAGAATCAACAGCAGTCCTTCTCAAACTCTCCCAAAACATAGATGAGGATGAAACACTAACTCATTTTATGAGGCGAGTATTACCCTTAATGGTAGCAAACCCAGATAAAGTCGTTTGAAAAGTAACAAACCGGTATCTACCACGCTATTAAGTAAAGGTTAATAAAACTACAAATCTTATGACTATGGATGCAAAAATCCTGAACAAAATACTGGCAGATCTACTTCAGCAATATGTAAGAAAGGATTATATACCTTGATTAAATGGGATTTATTCCAGGAATTTATAGTTGGTTTAACACATGAAAATCAATCAACGTAATACACCATATTGCTGAAACGACTGGGAGAAAAACACATGATCACATCTTAATAGATAAAATCATTTGACAAAATTTAATACTGTTTAATGATAAAAATACTCAACATATTAGGAAAGGAAGGAAGCTTTCTCAGTCTGATAAGTGAGATTTACAAAACAAAACAAAGAACCCCGCAATGAAGTCATGCTTATTTATGAAAGACTGAATGTATTCACCCTAAGGGAAGAAGACAACAATGCCCACTAATACTAGTGCTATTCAACATTATACTGCAGGTTCTAGCTAGGGTAGTTAATTAAGAAAACAAAATAAAAACTGTCTAAATTGAAAACGAAGAAATAAAACTCTCTATTTGTAGAAGGTAGGACTTATATATAGCAAACCTTAAAGAAACTACCAAAAAAAAAAAAAAAGGATCTGTTAGAGCTAATAAACAAATTCAGCAAAATGGAAGGATATGAGACCAATATACAAAGATCAATTGCATTTCTATACACCAACAATGAACCATCTGAAAATAAAATTAAGAAGATGGTTCCATTAACAATAAAGTCAAAAATAATAAAATGTAACAATGATATTAAGTAATGCTCAACATCAGTAGTCATTATGGAAATGCAAATCAAAAGTACAATGGGCTACCACTGCATAACCATTTGGATGGGCACTGTAGTAGTCTATTCTTGCATTGCTATAAAGAAATACCTGAGACTGGGTAATTTATAAAGAAAAGAGGTTTAATTGGCTCTTCTGCAGGCTGTAAAGGAAGCATAATGCTGACATCTGCTTGGCTTCTGGGAGGCCTCAGGAAACAAACAAACAATCGTGGCGGAAGGTGAAGTGGGGGCAGGCATGTCTTACATGGCAGAAGCAGGAGCAAGAGAGAGGTGGGAGGTGTTACACACTTTTAACAACCAAAGTTCATGAGATCTCACACTCTATCATGAGAACAGCAGCAAGGGGATATTTCTAAACCATTCATGAGAAACCACAACCATGATCCAGTCACTTCCCACCAAGCCCCACCTCCACCACTGGAAATTACACTTCAACATACAATTTGGGTGCGAACACAGATCCAAACCATATTAGGCACTATTAAAAAATTAGAAAATAATGAGTGTTAGTAAGGACATGGAGAAACTGAAACACTTGTACATTGTTGGTGGGATCGTAAATTGGAGTAGTCACTATAGAAAACAGTATTGCAGATCCTAAGAAATTTAAAAATAGAATTGCCGTATTATCCAGCTATTCCACTGCTGCTTATGTTGCCAAAAGATTTAAAAGCAGGGACTCTAAGTAGTATTTGTGCACCTATGTTCATAGCTGCATTATTTGCAGTACTTAAAAGGTTAAAGCAACCAAAACGCCCATTGACAAGTGAAGCATAAACAGAGCTCTTTATACATACAATGGGATATTATTCAGCCTTAAAAAGGAATGAAATTCTAACACATTCTGCAACATGGATGCTAAATAAAATAAGCCAGTAATAAAAGGACAAATACTGCATGATTCCACTTGTATGAGGTACCCAGAGTAGTGAAACTCACAGAGACAAAGTGGGATGATGGTGGCCAAGGGCTGAGGATGGAGGAGCAGGTAATGGGGAATTATTAATATTTCTAAATAGGTAAAGAATTTAGATTTTACAAAATGAAACAAGTTCTGTTAATGGATATTAGTGATAGTAGCAAAACAATGAAAATGTGTTTAGTAGCACTTAACTGTACAATTAAATGCTGTAAATTTTGTATTATATGTATTGTATTACAATTAAACTTTTTTAAAAAAAGGAATAAATTTAGCCAAAGAATGTCAACACTTGTTCATCAAAAACCACAACATTATTGAATTTCTTTCAAACATTGTTGAAAGAAATTAAAGGGGGTATAAATAAGTGGAAATACCTCCCAGGTTTAAATGGATTGGAAAAGTTAATAATTTTAAGATAACAGTACTTTTCAAATTTATATATAAGGTCAATGCATTCTATCAAAATTTTAGCTGTCTTTTTTCAGAAATGGAAAAGCTGATTCTAAAATAATACGGAATTGCAAGAGACATAGGATAACCAGACCTATATTAAAAGAATAAATTTGGAGGACTTATACTTCTTAATTTCAAAACTTAATACAAAGCTACAGTGATCAAAACAGTGTGGTGCTAGTTAAAGACAGTGTTACAGACAAATTTAATAGAATTGAGAGTCCACAAAGAAACCCATATACTTATGGTCAATTTATTTTCAACAAGGTTGCCAAGACTTTTCAAAATGACTGTCCTTACCATTGTTGAAAAGACAGTCATTTCAACAATGGTGCTGGAACAACTGGATATCAACAGGCCAAAGAACAAATCTAGTCTCCAACCTTACACTCTATGAAAAAATTAATTCAAAATGCATGAAAGACCCAAATGTGAGAACTATAACTATTAGAAGGAAACATAGTTAAAAATCTTCATGACCTTGAATTACCCAATGGTTTTCATAGATATGACACCAAAAGGACAAGCAAAAAAAAAGTAAATTGATAGTCATCAAAATTTAAAACTTGTGTGTCAAAAGACATTCATTTACAAGATAGTGAAAATATAACTGCAGAATTGAAATCAGTGTTTGCAAATCATGTGTCTAATAAAAGTCTAATCTCCAGAATATAAAAGTAACCCTTACAACTCAATAATAATAAGACAAATGGCCCAATTTAAAAATGAGTAGAAGATACAAGTAGACATTTCTCCAAAGAAGATATACAGATGGCCAATGGACACATGAAAAGACTCTCAGAAATGCAAATCAAAACCACAGTAAGATACCACTTCATATTCATTAGAATGGCTATAATGTTTAAAACAGACAACAGCAAGTGTTGGCCAGGATTCACAGAAATTGGAACCCTCACACTTTGTTGGTGAGAATGTAAAATAGTACAGCCACTGTGGAAAACAGTTTGGCTGTTACTCGACAAGTTAAACATAGAGTTACCATATAACCCAGAATTTCATCTGTAGATACATCCTCAAGAGAATTGAAAACATATGTTCACAAAAAACTATTCATAATAGCATAATTCCTAATTGCCTGTAAGTGGAAACAACCCAAATGTTCAACTGGTGAGTTGGTAAACAAACTATGATATATGCATAAAATGGGATATTGCTCACCAATAAAAAGGAATAAGGTACTCATACTTGACATGGATGAACCTGGAAAATATTGTGCTACCTGAAAGAAGCCAGACACATATTGTATGATTCCATTTAAATGAAATGTCTAGAATAGGAAAATCCATAGAAACAGAATGTAGAGTAGTACTTACCAGAAGAAAGGAGGAAGAGGAAATTGAAACTAACTACTACTAAGTATAAGGATTTTTGCAGAATGATAAAAAGGATCTAGACTTATATAGTTCGTGGTTGCACAAGATAGTGAGTATACTAAAACCCACTAAAGTGTACATTTTTAAATGGAGAGGATTTTGTTATGTGAAATATATCTCAATTTTAAAAATACTTTTTAAAAATTAGCATGAAATGAACATTTAGCGATAACCATAATTTTAGACAGTTTATCCCTGAGAGAACAGCAACTAAGAAACTTACAATGTATGCACGTCAGGACAACATAAGAAAATCTCATAATGACAAAACTATACAAGGAGAAAAGTATGCAAACAAATTGGTAAATTTGTGTACATCTACGTAGAAATTGTCTTTATAAAGGGCTAATGATATGTAATATGTGAGTTTGAACTGGACAATACTGGGCAATAGCTTGTAAGTTAGAAGGGATTATTACATAATATTGTTATAGAAGAGGCTTATGGTATTATTTAACTTCATACTTATTTAAGTTAACTATACCTGGTAAAAGCCCAAGCATAGCAATGAAAAGAATAGAATAAATACATTTCCAATCAGTAGGGAGTAAAAAAGATGGAATTAAAACTAAAGTTTCTATCCCCAACCCCTCCCCACCCCAATAAAAAGCATTAAAAAACTGGGACCAATGGAAGATTTTTAAAGTATTGGGCTGGAATTAAATACGTTATATATCAATAAGCACAATAAATATAAAAGGACTATGATTTCCAATTAAAAACCAAATTTCTCAGATATGATTAAAACTCCAGGTGAGTTCCATTTATTAAAGGCATACCTAAAGCCAAAAGAATGCTGAAGGTAAAAAGATAGAAAAATATATCCTGGGCACTAATCAAAAAACTAAGCTGACATAGCTATATTGATATTTTAAGAAATATTTCAAGGGAAAAATTGTTAGTGAAGAACTAAGTTGTATGGGTAAGAAAAGTTGAATTTTCTTAAGTAAGATGCTACCATCCTAAATTCGTGTATTTCAAATAAATAACCTCAAAATGTGTAAAGCAAAAATTGATGAAACATCAGGGAGAAAATGACAAATCTGCCATCTTTGTGGAAGATTTCAACACTCCTATCTCGTTATCAAAATATCCAGGAGACAAAAAAATTCAGTGAATATATACAAGATTTGAATAACATAATTAGCATTTGATACAATTGATATATAGAACTTTTCACCCAATCATAGAGAGTACATATTATTCTCAAGCAAACATGTAACGTGTGTAAAATCTGATCACATGGTTCAGGGGTCCCCAATCCCTGGGCCACAAGCTAGTACCAGTCCTTGGCCTGTTAGGAACCAGGCAGCACAGTAGCGGGTGAATGACTTGCAAGAGAGCAAAGCTTCATCTATATTTACAGCCACTTCCCATTGTTGGCATCACCGCCTGAGCTCCGCCTCCTGTCAGATCAGCGGCTACATTAGATTATCATAGGAGCATGGACCCTATTGTGAACTGTGCATGCAAGGGATATAGGTTGCATGCTCCTTATGAGAATCTAATGGCTGATAATCTGTCACTATCTCCCATCACCCCCAGATGGGAACATTTAGTCACAGGAAAACAAGCTCAGGGCTCCCACTGATTCTACATTATGGTGAGTTGTATAATTATTTCATTATATATTACAATGTAATAATAATAGGAATAAAGTACACAATAAATGTACTTGAATCATCTCGAAACCATCCCCTTCCACCCACACTGGCCCGTGGAAAAATTGTCGTCCATGAAACTAGTCCCTGGTGCCAAAAAGGTTGGGAACTGATGACATAGTTAGATCATAACACAAGTCTTATCAGATTTTAAGAATTAGTGTTATCAATACCATGATATCTGACCAGTGTAAATTTATATTTGAAGGCGAGGACAAATAATTATATTAAAATATTCTCATTACTGCTGAAGAATTTTGAACACTTAACATATTTCAAAGAAACATAAAAAGTATTTAGACTAAACAATAATAGATATACTAAATACAAAAACTTGTAGAATGTAAGGAAAATGAAACATGAAGATAAATCTATTCGCGTAAAAGCTTATTACTTGAGAGAAAAGCCTAAAATTAATGAACTAAATCTCTAACTGCAAAAAAAAATGTCCAAGTTAGGAAAATAACAGAACCCCTTCACAAGTAGAAGAAAGCTAATAATAAAGAAGTTTAACAGAAATCAGCAAAATAGAAAAATAAGATACAGTGGAGATTAACAAAGATAAATGTTTATTCATTAACTAATAATAAATGAGCAAACTCTTCTAAGATTGATTAAGAACAAAATAAAACAACACAAATAGTGAACATACAGAATGAAAAGGAGACATAATTATAAACAAAACTAATTAGAAAAGAAAATGAGAGTGCTATCAAAACATTATACCATTAAAATTACAAATTTAAATGAAATGAGCAATGTCCTAGAAAATATACAGCTTCCTATAACTGAACAAGACGAAACAAAACCCTAAATAGTTCTTTAAGTATGAAAGGAAGTTAATCAGTAAAATTTCTTCCTGTAGAGAAAACTCTAAGCCCAAATAGTTTACAGGAATAGTCTACCAAATGTTCAACTAAAACTCTGTTCCAAACTTCCAAACTCCTAGAGATCAGAGACAGGGAATGTTCCAGATTGTTCATTGAGGACTGTGTAATCTTAATTATAAGAGCAAACAAGGAAAATCACATGCCAATCTCCCTTACGAATATAGATCTGTAAGTTCTAATTAAAATATTAGCAGAACTCAATTCAACTGTGTATAAAAAGATAACATGTGTATGTGGGGCAAACTGGAAGACGGTGATGAGGGAAATTTATCCCATGAATGCAGGAGTTGTTCATCATTTTAAAAATTTCTAAAAATGTCATTCATTTATCACATTAAAAGTGAAAACTTTTATGATCATCTTAGTAGGTGCAGACATCCAGTAAAGGTCAGTAACGTTCATGATTAGAAAGAATACTCTTAGCAAATTAGGAATAGAAGAGAATTTTGAACTATTTTAATTTAAAAAACAATATCTACAGAAAACCTGCAGCTTTATTTATAAAACTCACAAGCAATCTGAACAACGTATTGCTTTGGCATATATACATATGTGAGATAAAATAATTTGTTAAGGAAGCAAGAGACTGATAAATACCAAGTGCAGCAGAGTGGTTTATTTATTTATTTATATATTTACATATACTATTATTTTTAAGTGAGTGAGCTTAGGATAGTAAAGACATTTGTGTCGCCTCTCAAAACCTGAGTTAAAAACAACTTGACTGTGAAAAAGACATATAGATTTTATCCTCAGTGAAAATTCATTTTGTTACTTTCCTTAGCAGTCTAGATGTAAGACTGAGAAAGGAGACCAGTGTGTTAACCCAGGGTCACACATCTTTAACTCCAGTACAGCAGGTAGATCAGGAATTAAGTGAAGGTGTTGGCAAGAGAGTGGTTAAAACATGGAATTGTGGGATCCCAGATGGATGCAAAAGGAAGTGAATTATTAAGCAGAAGAGAAAAGAGAGCAGCAAGGATAGGAGATCATGATCTGAGAGTAGACTTAAAGCATAAAGACTTGTGAAATGAAGCTACTTATGGCCATTGGATTTATTTGCTGAAGTAAGGGAGACTTGAAGATCTTTTGAGTTAATCAGTCAAAGAATTGTGAGCTGCTGTGATCAATGTTTTCCATGTGGATAATGGTGTCATTCAGAGTGGTGGCAAGAGTCATGGAAAGATACCTTCTCTTCGTGTAAATAAAACATCATAGATCAGTTGGCAGAACTCATATGTGCCCAAGATAGGGGAACAGACTGAAAAACTGATACAATTTCTTTGGTGTGTCTGAGGACAGGAGTCTTTTGTTACAAAGCCTCCACCCCCACAGCCATGCTGCTTTGCTTTTCTAATCCACTGCTTTGCTCCTGGGAATGATATGTATTAACCAGCCAGACCATGTGCCCTTCCCTTCCTGCTGTCTACTGTTAATCTATTTAAGTTTTGTAATTTGCACTAATTTGCACATATTAGATTTCTTCCTGGCTTTCTTCAGCCTTCAGCATGCACTAGACAAAGCCATTGAACGGAATATTCTAATATCACATCTCTTCTCTCTTTTGAAGCCTCTCTACAAAATGTAGGCTGATAATATGATCAAAAGTTAATAATCAGAGTTTACGTGATATTCTTTTTTAGCTTCTTTTAATTTTCCATTTCCCTCAGTGATTAAGACCGTATGTTTGTTTGCCCTCCAACGTCATTCACAGAGGAGTTTTTATCTTTTTTCCTAAGTATTGTCACATCTAACAGATTTCCATAACCTTTGCATTCTTTTAATAATTTGTGTTGTGGTTAACTTTTAGACTGAAAACTGGACAACTTTCCCATTAGAATGTGTCTATGTCCCCCTCAACAGATTGGAGAGATAGCTGCTCCATGCTTCTAGGAAATATCTGCAGCTATCCTGCTGCTATGCAAGATTTTACTGGTGCCGCTGTCATACTGTCAGAACCATTCCCACTGGTCCTAGAGTGACAGAGTAGTTATTTAACCTAAATCTCATCAAGGAGTGATTAAATCTATATCTGAGCAGACATGGATTTTAGACGGATTTCCGCTGAGAACTATCTTGAATTCAGTGTTGCTCAGTATTTACATTACCACCCTAAAATAAAGGAACCATTCACCTGTCGGTTTTTATGGAAGATGCCACAAAGATATTGCAAGTAATTTGGTGGGAAGATATTAAAACTTCATGTTTTGTAATTCAACCTTGATATTAGAAAGAACAAATAAATCCAATATAGTCACACTCACCTCAAAGACAGATGTAGGCTTTTAAAATTATATTTAAACAAGAAATTAGAAATATCAGAATACATAATGATATTTTGTTTCTTCTGCTTATATTTATGTATCAGTAAAGAAGAAAGTTTGCCACAGGTAGACATGATATAGTGAAGAATATAGGAGGAATTACTAGGACTTAGTATTTAGTAAGTACAGAAATTAAAACAAAGTTAAACCTATTTCCATCTGATTTATATTTATGAGAACTTGAGCAAAAAAAAGTTGATCTATTTCATTAATGAGCAGTGAAAAAAAGTAATGCTGTTATTGAAATAGTACTCCTGATTAAAATCCCCGGAAAGAAAAACTGGACAATGAAGGAATATGAGGATTAGAATGAAATTTAAAAAGGACATAGATAAAGGAACTGAAACCACTTCTTAAGCTTGCCCTTTAAGGAAAACCCAGAATGACTTGAAGGTAGCTTTTTAAATATTATTTTTTTAATATGCAGTAATTACTTATTGCAAAAAAAATTGAAGAAGACACAAAAAGGCCAAATCATTGTTTTTAATTGACACAGTGAAAAACAAAATGATATTCGTTATTATAATCAATATTATCTTCCCCTCCTCTTCCTCCTCCTCCTCTTCCTCCTCCATCTCCTCCATCATCATCATCATCATGTGGCTTAAACCAGTAATCAGTTTTTTTCTTTCTTATGGTTCTCATTGACTGGGCTCAGCTAAGCAGTTCTCTCTGGCTCCATGTGGAGTTGCCTGGGTCTGCAGTGTCCTGAATGTGACTTACTTTGGGCTGAGACCTCATCTAGGCCTGAGAGCCCAAGCAATTCTGTGCTCTTCAATGTGCTCCATGTGATGTAGGCTTCTCTCAGGCGAACAACAGACTCTAGAAGAGAGAGTTCAAAAAAAATCAAAAGCTGCCTGGCATCTTATGTCCTAGCCTCAGGAGTCACATAGCATCACTTCTGCTGTATTCTGTGGCTCACAGGAAGTCACAGGGCAAGTCCAGATCGACAAGGAGTAGAAAAAGTCTCCATTTTTTGATGACAAAGTCACACTGCAAAAGAGCATGTGGGATGGGAAATGTTGTTGCAGCCATCTTTGGAAGTAATCTCTGCCACATGTTATTAAAGAAGTTAGAAGAAGCTCCCTGTGTGTACATGTGAAAAGATGTCCAAGATACATTTCTATGTGAGAAAAGCTGGGTAAAGAACAGACTGTATAATGTACTAATAATTATCAGTGTTAGGAAGTGTGGGAAAAGAATATATTTGTATTTTTATTTATATATTTTAGAAGTCTCTGAAACACACCCAGGCATAAACAGTGGGTACCTGTTGAGGTTGAAAATTTGGTGACTAGGGGACATAGTGAGAGGCTTTTCACTGTAAAATGTTACTACACATTTTAAAAATAATTCGAATCTCCTAAATAAGTAACTTCTGTAGTTAAAAAAGTCAGCTATATGGTTGAACTTTAACTGTAGTTCCATATTAGAATTTGGAATCTCAGCATTTAAAAGAATTTTAGATGTCATTTAGTCCTATCATCTGCATTATTTAAAGTAAGAATCTACATGGTTTATCTGAAATTCAAATTTAACGGGGTACCCTATATTTTTAAAAATTTTATTGAGGTACAATATAAAAAAATAAAAATAAAGTAAGAATCTAGTCTGTTGATTTCCTAAAGTGTGGTCATTGAACTTATCTGTGAAAAATTACCTCTAAGATAGTGACTTCTGTTGTATAACCATTTGAAAACACTGCAACCAAAATTTTTTATTTTTGAGTAACCTATCTTAATTGAATTAACTGAATTGCTGATTAACAAGACACACTATTTAACAGAGGAGTTGGTGCAACAGTTTTATGACATCTTTCTATATTTCACATTTTAGTGAATCATAATTTAAAATATATTAATTTTATATCTAGCTTTATCTAAAACTTATGTATATTTGAAGTACTGAAATCTGATTATTGAAAAAAATTGGACTAACCAAAGCTATTAAGAATAATATTTCTAAAGGTATTTTTCTTTTTAGATTACTGTGCCATGCTATGAAGGACCATATAGTCCGTGTTGCAAATGAAGCTGAGTTTATTTTGAACAGACAAAGAGCCGAGGATGTACATAAACATGCAGAGTTTGAGGTAAGGTTTTGGGAGTAGACTAAATTCTGCCTTTCTGTTATAAGCCAAAAATCACCTATCTGTGACCTTACATAAGAAGGTTTTCTTAAAAGGAAAATTTCACTGAAGGCATTTCTGTTCCTGTTTTTTAAAAGCTTTAGTAAATGTCAGACAGAGTACTAATATATTTTCACCCCATTTACAGCATGAAAACATTCCTTCTGCCCTATATATGCCTAACCATTTGGTAGACTGAAGTTATTCTAACCTACTCAAGAGTAAATGCAAAAAATAATTTATAATGCAACAATTTTAGTTATTTTAAGCTAGCAGAGATTTACACACCAATAGGTAGATATGAGTATATGATACAGTTATATGAATAAACTCATATAAGATTCAAAAAATCTTTCAATTCTATGTTTTATACATAACAGTTATTTATTATTTCAGTTTATTCCATTTACAAGACAAAATAGGTCCCAGAAATATTTATGTGCCCTGGTGTTTGGCTTAGTTGGACTTGAAAGTAATACATGACCCACCAATTTATTCTCCTGATACAACAGGCTAACAAGTATGGTGTAGCTAGAAATCAGAGCCCACAATTCTAGTTTTGATGAGGTTTTTATCTCAGTAAAGCAGCTCTGTGAGTCATACAAGTTGATAGACTAGGTCTAGTGATCTCTGACCTAGCTGGCTGAAAAGCATGAGACAGGAAAATAGCCGCTGTTGCTTTCAAACACATGACCTTTGCTTCATTTGGTCAGAAGAGGCACAAGACAAGCAGCCACTTGTCTTGTGAAATTGCAACAACTGTATTCTGAGAAAGATACCAGATATTTTTAACTTCGATAAAAGTATAGTGATCTTTAAGTGTTTATCAAGGTGAAGTTTCATATTAGTAAATAAGATTTGGAATCTCAACTGAATTCCCTGCAGGATCAGTTTTGAGTCTCTTGTATTTCCACTAAGAAAATCAAGATAATTTGTGAGGATATAAGCAGATCAATATTTGTCATGTGAAAACATTTAAAATAGATTTTCAAGTGGCTAGATATTAGTTATGAGCTTTAACACGTTTAACCAAGGTGACATTAAGCCAAGGGCAGTGTTTCTCAACCTTTTTTGTTGTTGTTACTGATTCCCTAAGGAGTCCTTTTAGACATTTTGCCTAATTGGCCTCTCATCCCAAAGAAATTTTATAATACCACCCATAGGCTGTGTATCTGTTTTTGTACTTACATACATTTGTGTTTTATGTACTGAAATAACAATATTTTTATCCCCCACCCGACACACACCAATTTTTCACTCTTAGGAATGAGATTACTCTCGTTGTGGGTCATCTTCCCAAGGTGATAAGAGGTTTCCAAGGAAACATGAAGACTTAGTGTTTTTTAGATTTTATAAACATAAAATATAATATTAACGTAAATGTTATTTTGATTATATTGCCAATGTTATTTGATGATTGTACCTTATTTTTTTAACCTGAAATGTTTATATCTCTCCTTTTTGGGTTAGAGCTATTGATATGTGTGTGTGTGTGTGTGTGTGTGTGTGTGTGTAGTTTACACAAAGATATCCCTTTTAAATTGTAAAAGATTTTACAACTCATGACATTTTGCTAGAACTTTTTGAGGAATTTTTCTGTCCCCCATATCAGCCTATAATTAGGAAGAAAAGTATATTTGGTTTTAGATGGGTACTTCACAGTTAAGTTTTTTTAGTTAACTACTGTAATTGTTAAGGAAGAAAAATGAAAATTTAATTTTACTCTCCAATGAGCTAATGAAATATTAACCTCATTACTGAGGCAGATCATTGTACTAATTGGTGATTCCCTGTACAAAAAGATAAATTGGAAAATGAATTAATCCTTCTTAGATTACTGTAGGGTTATTTCTCCAGAAGAGATTACTTGTGGTAGTAGTGTATATCAATAGATAAATGAGAGGAATATGTTCAAGTACCTTCCATGAAATAGATTTTTGCATAGTAATGATGAATGTGAACTAGTTCTATTTATTTTATCAGATGTATGACACTTTTTTCTTCCTAGTTATATTACTTGTATTACACATTTATTAATGTTAAAAGTTATAGTCACACCACTCTGTATATTTATTGTAGTTTTCTGTATAAAAACTACAAGAAAAAGAATCAAATTTATAATTAAAGAAATATTTCTCTTTATGTTTACATTAAATATTTTTAATACAAAAAATGATCCATTGATAGCAGTGTTGCTAACAAATGTGAGAATGAATACATGTCAGATAGCGGACATGACAGCTGATAATTATGGGAAAAGGGAGGTAAGAATAAGGTAGTAGTTCTCATGAAACCCTTTGAACACATTACATTTTAAGAATATGGAGGGATCATAGAAAAAAATCTTGTCTCAGCTCCTCATTTACAAATATGAAACTGAGTACATTAAAATATATGGAATTTGCATATTTTGTGAATTAAAATCTAGGTCTACTGAATTCCTAAATGACTACATTTTCTTCTGTATCACATTACCATTCATGAAATGGAAAATATAAATTAAATGACAGATTTTTGATTCATATGTAATTATCAGGAACATACCTCTTATTTTAAGTGAGATATACTATATTGGCTTGATAAACAAGTAGGTTTACATTTATAGTAAATATTTGTGCTTCTAAAATACATGAAAATTAGATTCTCAGAATTGGAAGAAACCATGAGTCTTTAATTACTTCAATGTTATTCAAATTATTTTACATATACTTTAGAAAGAGCACATTTTTTTTTTTTTTTTTTTTTTTTTGAGACGGAGTCTCGCTCTGTCGCCCAGGCTGGAGTGCAGTGGCGCGATCTCGGCTCACTGCAAGCTCCGCCTCCCGGGTTCACGCCATTCTCCTGCCTCAGCCTCCCGAGTAGCTGGGACTACAGGTGCCCGCTACCACGCCCGGCTAATTTTTTATATTTTTAGTAGAGACGGGGTTTCACCGTGTTAGCCAGGATGGTTTTATATTTGAAAGGTGACTATATGTATTCTTTAGAACAAAATATCAAAAGATTACATTATTTGAGTTTTAAAAAATTGAATTCCTGTTACCCTTTAACTTAAATGTATATCATCCTTACTTATACACAGTAAAAAGTTTATTATTATGCATCGTTTGTATTTCTTTATAGTCACAGTGTGCCCAATATGCTGCTGATAGAAGAGAGGAAGAAAAGATGTGTGACCATCTTATCAGTGCTGCTAAACATCGAGATCATGTAACAGCAAATCAGCTGAAACAGAAGATTCTCAATATTCTCACAAATAAACATGGTGCTTGGGGAGCAGTTTCTCATAGGTGAGTTATAATAAATTCGAGTAAATAATAATTCATAGGTTAATTATAATAGTTGGTAATAAAAATATGGCTACAAATTTAAAAGTCATTTAGAAAATATAATTTAAAATATAAAAAATTACTTGAAAAATTTCCTGAAATCTTTAATAATTCTTCATCAGAAGAGTTTAAGGGAAAACCTAAACTTTTTATAGTAGCTACAGTGGAAGTTATTTCTACTTTATAATAATATGCAACATAATACAAAATATGGTTAGGCAAGTATTTTAGTCTACTGTTTCTCATATGTAACATGGATGTTTAGGTATAAGAAGTGGCTCTTTTTAAAAAAGAATCTTTTAGAGTCAACGCTTCCCACTTATTAAATTTATATCATTCTTTTTTATACAGAAGCATATATAAGCATATACTACACAGAAATAATATGTTCTTTTAAAAAGTTTTCTTTCATAATTTTCTATTCAGTCTTACCAATGGAAGATTTTCATCTCAAATATGATTGTTTATGATAATATAGTACAACTAAAACCAAAATTTGGTTGTTTATAAATCACAAATGTTCTCCCTAAAGTTTTGTGGACATACAATTATTTTTGTTGTTGTTGTTGTTGTTATCTATACAATGAAGTTTTCTGGAAAACTAGAAGTGAAACAGGTCACTATATTTAGATTGCTCATGTTCTTCCTTTTTATATTTTTATGTTTTTTGACCCCACTAAATGTTTTTATTAAATCTGTGTTTGGCAGAGTTTATTAAATCTGTTTGACAAAGTTGGCTGGTGAAATGTAAACGGGATACTACTAAGAAGAGCCTTGGTAAAAATGATTCTGTTGACCTGGTGCAGTGGCTCACTCCTGTAATCCCAGCACTTTGGGAGGCCAAGGCGGCTGGATCACCTGAGGTCAGGAGTTTGAGACCAGCCTGGCCAACATGGTGAAACTCCATCTCTACTAAAATACAAAAATTAGCCAGGCATGATGGCGGGTGCCTGTAATCCTAGCTACTCAGGAGGCTGAGGCACAAGAATTGCTTGAACCCAGGAGGCAGAGGTTGCAGTGAGCCGAGATTGTGCCACAGAACTCCAGCCTGGGTGACAGAGTGAGACTTTGTCTCAAAAAAAAAAAGATTCTGTTAGGGAAAAACACCTAGAATATGAGTAGGATGGTATTTAACCAACTTCCTGGGATTATGAGTGTAAGATAGATTTTTTAAAACTTTATTATTTTTGGATTTAAGGTAAAATTATAACATATGTCTTTAAAATAGTCAACATTTAATATTTATCATAATAATAGCAATAACCCATGACCTCTAACATTTATTATTTGTTGTGTGCGAGGGACCATACTAAGAACTTTACATGGATTATTTCCTTTATCCTTGAACATCTTTATTAAGGGTGACATTGAGGTATTCTCCATTTTACCGGGAAGAACCTAAAGCTGAAAGAGGTTAAATAAAACTTACATAGTATCACACTGCTTGTACAAATAGAGGCAGATTATGTCAGTCAGGATGCTCCAGAGATATTTATATTCATTAACTAAATTTATTTTAAGGAATTTATTCATTCAATCATGGGAGCTGGTAAGTCTGAAATCTGTAGGACAGGCTGGCAGGCTAGAAACTCCGGCAAGATTTCTGTGTTACAGTCTTGAGGCAGAATTTCTTCTTCTTCGGGAAACCTCAGCTTTTGCTAAGGCCTTCGGTTGATTGGATGAGCCTTTCCCACATTCTTGAGGGTAATATCCTTTACTTAAAGTTAACTGACTGTAGATTTTAATCATATCTACAAAATACCTCCACAGCAACAGTTAGACTAATGTTTGACCAAACAACTGGGCATTATAGCCTAGCCAGGTTGACATAAAATTTAACCATTAAACACACTAACAATAACCTGAGCATTTTACCCATCTACAGACCTTGTCTCCCTTTTTGTGTTAGCTGAATTGGGTTTATCTATTAATACTTACTTATATGTAGTCAGGACTGTAACGTTATATTGCTAGTAACGCAGCTGGTATGATTCAGGATATTGCCTTAGCTGTATAAAGCAGTACATGGTTCGGGTTTTAATTATTTCCTTATGTAATTAGAATACAGCTAAAGGACAGTGACCTCCATAGCAGCAGTCATGTGGTAACATGTCAGATGCGTCCTGTGCTAGCTAGTCAACAACCTTTCTGACATCTCATTAGATTGACAGAAAGCATGGCCTGAGCCCTCAGAAGAGCAGGTGTCTTCTTTCCTGCACATTAGTTTCTACTGCCAACTATCTGAAAAAAAAAAAACACAATATTTTTATGATCATTTACTAACTGTGTCACTGAACTCTAAACCTTTAAGCATAGGTTTTGTTCTGTTTAATTCTCCTTAGTATTTGATTAACTAATAGGGCTCAGTCATTGGACCTCTTCTCTTTTCTATCTTATTCACTCTCTAGACAATTTTATCTAGTCCCATGATTTAAAAATACTACTAATATGTTGATAACTCCAAAATTTATTATTCCAAGTCCAGATCTCTCCTGTCGCCAGGTCTGTATATTCATCTGCCCACTTGGCATCTTCTAGTTGATTAGCTAATAGTCATCTCACACCTAACATATGAAAACTAAGCTTCTAATATTTTCTTCCAAACCATTTTCTCTTATATTTTTCTCCATCTCAGCCAAAGGCAACTCCATTCTTACTGTTCCCGAAGCCATAAATGTTGCTCTGTCCTTGACTACTGTTTACACATCCCACATTGAGCCCTTCAGCAAATCTTACTGACACTGCCACAAAATATATCCAGCTTTGACTGCTTCTCACCATTACCTTGGATCACCTTAGTCCAAGCCACATCATTCTCACTTGACTTATTGTACCAGCATGATATATAGTCTTATTTTTATATTTCACTTGACTTATTGTACAAGCATGGTATATAGTCTTTCTTTTTATATTTTTCCCCTGTCCTCCTAAAGTCCATTCTCAGCGCAACAGCCTGAGTGACTCTTATTAAAATGTAGATCCCTCTGCTCCTGTGCTTAGAAACCTCCACAGCTGTACTATGCCAGACTGTAACCGCTAGTCATGTGTGGCTATTCAAATTTAATTAATTAAAATTTAATTTAATGAAAAACGTGATGCCTCAGTTGCACTAGCCAAATTTCAAGTACTCGGTAGCCACATGTGGCTGGTCGCTACCATAGTAGTTATCACAGAACCTTTCCGTCATTGCAGAAAGTTCTTTTGAATGCTTGCTGCAGAGGTTTAGCATTCACTGAGGGGGAAAATAAGATCTCGTAGTGACTTATTAGGCCTTACATGGTTTAGTCTTTGTTTGTTAACTCTTCAACCTCCTCTGCCAATACTCTCCCCTTGGTTCTTTTTGTTCTAGTCACCCTGGCTTCTTTCTTGCAGGTCATGTTTGCTCTGTTTAGAATGCTTTCCCAAAAAGTTCATTTGGCAAACTTTTTCATTTTCTTCAGGCCTTAATTCCAAATGATACCATCTCAAAAAAAAAAAAAAATCATTCTCTAGCCACTCTGTCTAAAATTTTACTCTTCCTCCAAATATTTTATATTGCATTTCCCCGCTTTTCAACATCTATTGCTTTGATACTAAAATTTCATATATTTTACTTATATATTATTTTTATTGTTTTGTTTTCCAATAGCATGTAAGCTTCATAATGTAATAGATTTTTTGCTCTTTTATCCACAATTGTATCCCCAGCACCTAGAATAAGCCCTGATGCATAGTAGGTGCCAAAAAATTTGTGAATAAATTAATGAATAAACACTTGGTGTATGCCCTTTTTTCAGTGATGATACCTATCATGGAATAATAGAAAATAAACTAGTCCATTGGGAATAATTTTATATTTTATTTAACTTTATAAAATGCCAAAAAGTACTTATCCCTGCATGAAACCAAAGTGTTAGAGCCAGCAACACTCTAAAACAGGTGTTTACAAATCCAGTAACATTTTACATAGAAAAGTTTATATATTCTAACTGGAGTCACAAGTTCCTCAAAAAGACAGGAAAATATTTTAACAGCAAAAGTTGCTTTTGAATGCTGTTTATTCTGTGAATGTTACAGATTTGGTTTTTGTATAAATTATCAACCTCTATATATTATACAGTGTATGTTTCTACTACAGAATAACGCTCTCAACTTGTAAATGCAAGAAAAATATGTGGCCATATTTTCCATTGCTAATCCAATGGGATTAATACAATTGTGCATGTAAGAATATTTATGTCATACTTAGGAGTAACTGAAAAATATTCTTCCATAGTAGAGTGACCGTTGATTTTTTGTTTGGAGTTCATCCTACTGAACTTCTAAACTGTATTTGACAGTCTTCTGTGAACTCTATTCTTTTGATCTCTTGTGTTTCACCGTTACGTCTGACCTCACATCCTGCCATGCATCTTCTCAGCCCATGGCTCACTCCACCACAGCCACTCTGGCCTCTGTCTGTTTTGTATACAGGCCAAGCACTTCCTCCTTTTGTATGCTGTTCCTTCTGCGTGATATACTCAGATAGGTCTTTGCACAAGTGTTTCCTCATTAGAATGGATTTCTCTGACCTTTCTATCAAAAATTGCACACCACATTTTTCCCTTCATCACTCCCTAAATTTTCTAAGCTTTAATCTTCATAGCACCTATCACTTGGCATATAATTTAGTGTTTAACTATTTTTTTACCTGATATTATGGACTTTCATTTACTGGTGTGTACCCAGTGCATAGAACTCTGCATATAATAATTGTTCAACACATAATTTAAAAATTCATGAATCCATGAAAATTTCCATACACATGTATCATGGCACTTGTGTAGTTAGCATGTAAGCTAGTTTTGATAAAATATTCTTTCCACATAGAATTTGAGCTTTATAATCAACATTAAGAGCTCAATTACTTACTAGCTGTATGACTTGTAAGCTGTGTGATCTCAAACAGAGAGGTTTTTTTGTTTTTCTTTTTTGTTGGTTTTTTTTTTTTAACTTTTAAGTTGAGTGATACATGTGCAGGTTTTTTACATAGGAACACGTGTGGGGGTTTGTTATATAGATTATTTCATCACCCAGGAATTAAGCCTAGTATCTGTTAGTTATTTTTCCTGATCTTCTCCCTCCTCCCACCCTCCACCCTGTCATAGGCCCCAGTGTGTGTTGTTCCCCTCTATATGTCCATGTGTTCTCATCATTTAGCTCCCACTTGTAAGTGAGAACACGTGGGATTTGGTTTTCTGTTCCTGTGTTAGTTTGCTAAGGATAATGGCCCCCAGCTCCATCCATGTCCCTGCAAAGGAAAGTTTATCATTTTTTGTTATGGCTGCATAGTATTCCATCATGTATATGTACCATATTTTCTTTATACAGTCTATCATTTATGGCCATTTTTGTTGATTTCATGTCTTTTGAACAAAGATTTTACCTTCCTGATGTTCACCTTTTCACATTCAGAAAATAGGATCAATAGTTTCTACTAAATTGAGTTACGTTAATATGAAAAATTGAAATACTGTGTGCAAAATGCTTAATATAATGTCAGACACAATAGATATCCAATGCTTATTAGTAGTCTCTTCTTTTTTCTGTTAGTCTGCTCTTTGCAAAGACCCTTTTAAAAATATTTTCTGTCTGCTCAATCACTCCTTAACTTCTAATATATAGTTGTAATATGTTGATTTTATTTGTTTTATCAACAGATAATTCTTTTTTTCAATTGAGATGGAGTCTCACGCTGTCACCCAGGCTGAAGTTCAATGGCACGATCTCGGCTCACTGCAACCTCCACCTCCCGGGTTCAAGTAATTCTCTTGCCTCAGCCTCCTGAGTAGCTGGGATTACAGGCACGCACCACCACACCCAGCTAATTTTTTTATATTTTTGGTAGAGGCGGGGTTTCACCATGTTGGCCAGGCTGGTCTTGAACTCCCAACCTCAAGTGATCTGCCCGCCTCAACCTCCCACGGTACTGGGGTTATAGGAGTGAGTCAACACACCTGGCCTCAACAAATAATTCTTGAGCTTCTATTTGTGCAAAACAGATATACTTTCTCCCCAACTGAGCTTATAGTCTAGTAGAAGAGATTGATATTGAATTAATAATTATAGAAATAGGCCAGGCAAGGTGGCTCAAACCTGTAATCCCAGCACTTTGGGAGGCTGAGGTGGGCAGATTACTTTGAGGTTAGGAGTTCAAGATCAGCCTGGCCAACATGGTGAAACCCTGTCTTTACTAAAAATATAAAAATTAGCTGGGCATGGTGGCGTGTGCCTGTAATCCCAGCTACTCGGGAGTCTGAAACAGGAGAATCACTTGAACCTGGGAAGCAGAGGTTGCAGTGAGCCGAGATTGTGCCAGTGCACTCCAGCCTGGGCAACACAGCAAGACTCTGTCTCAAAAAAAAATTATGGAAATAAAAGATATAAAACTTTGGCAAATGATAGGATAGAAAAGTGCCCCAAGTACTTTGAAGGAGCACATAAAACAGAGGAGCTTTATTTTAGATTAGGGAGTGAGGAAAGACTTGTTTGAAGAAGCTGTGTTTAAGTAAAAAGATGAGTAGCGCGTCTTTAGCAAAGGGTGGCGTGTGAATCATTCAGAAAAGAAATATTACAAAGACTCTGGGCTTGAAAAACAGAATGAACAAAAAGGAGGGTAGTTTGGAGCTTAGTGAATATTGGGAGTAGTGGCTTGAGAGGAAGCTGGAGAATAACATGAGCAAGATGATTTAAAGTCCTGTTCAATCACGTTAAGGATTTGTGACTTTATCCTAAGTAGCATGAAAAGCAAAGAAGGATTTGAACAAGAGAATAACATGATCTGATTTATGTTTTAACAACATCAGTCTGGCTGTTATGTGAAGACACATATGCAGGATAAATAGGAAAATATAGTCACTTTATTTATAGCTGAGTTCAAACGTCACCTATTTCTATAGCATCCCTTGGCTTTCTCTTATCTTTTTTAATACTGCTTCCCCATATTTTGTTGTTGTTATCTGTATTGAAATTAACCATGATATATCACTTAATGTTTTATAGCCATGTGAATGTGCCTGTCTCTTTCAACATACTTGTAGCTTCCTAAGCATAGGAATTGAATACTAATTGTTGTTATATCCCTGTTATCAAATATATGTTAAATATGAAGGAATTTCATCCCTCTAATTTTCTACTTGCTATTCTACCAAAAAAAAAGTTTAGTTATAACATAAAATCTCTTTTACATCTATCTTTGGATTCAGTGGTGGGGTCGGTTCTAACATACTTTAGCATTTGAATTAATAATATTGATCTTTATTTCTGTGTTGAGGAAAAGCTATGAGAGATCCTTTAACATGCATATTTCCAGATTCAGTGTTGTTAAATAATGCTCAATGTATATAGTTTTTCTTTGTTTATTTTAGCTTTTTGGATATTTCCTATTGCTTAAACTACGTAAGCCATACAGCCTAAATTTCAGTGAACAGGGTTTAATAACCCCTTGAGTTTAATAGGCGTGTGTGTGTGTGTGTGTGTGTGTGTGTGTGTGTGTGTGTGTGACATCTCAGTTTTTATTATTCATTTTCAAATAAGCATTACTATTGTTTAGTTTTCTGGTAAGATGTTGGGAGCACAGCTATGTATTGACGGTAACTATATTGATACTTCCATTGGAATGTCTTATTTTCATCCTAACAACTGTAAGGAAGACATTATTTTTTCTATTTTACGGGTAAAAAATGTGAGATTCATAGAGATCAAATGTCTTGCCCTGTATTACACAGCTAAGTAATAGAGACAGGAGTAGGATTTGAGTCTAGATTGATCTGACCTAAAGCTTGTAGTCATTTCAATGACTAATTACTGATTATTTTATTGATTATAAAAACTAGCCATTAGAATAATGAAATACAAAGAACTGTGTAATTAAGAAGAAGACCGAAGACTTGCAAATCTGGAGCTTTAAAAAGTATTCTTAGGTTTCCTAAATCCAAGGCCCAAACTGAACTGACTTTGGAACTGCCACCCACTGAATGCATGGAAGAACCTGTCTGAACCTAAAAGGTTCACCTGACTTCCAAAACAAAAATAAACAAACATCCTAAAGAGGAAGTTAACATGATCCAGTGTACTACAAGGTAATATTATAAATGTCCAGGATACAATCCAAAACTACCCAATATACAAAGGAAAATCTCACCGTTTCTCAAGGACAGACAGTTAACAGATGCCAATCCCAAGATGACTGAAATGTTGAAACTATCAAAGACTTAAAAGCACCTTTATTATCATCTTCCATGAAGTAAAGGTAAATACTTTTTAAATGAATAGACTGATAGATCTCAGCAGGGAAATAAAAAGTATATAAAAAAACAAAAAATGAAAAATCCATCACCTGAAATGAAATATTCACTGGATAAGCTCAATAGTAGAATGAAGATGACAGAGGAAAGAGTAAATGATTTTGAAGATAGATGAACAAAATTTTATAATTGAAGAAAAGAGAGAAATCAGATTGAGGGAAAAATTAACAGAGCTTCAGGCACCTCTGGGATAATATCACACAAAACGTCTTAAGTTTGAACACTGAATCATCAGAAGAAGAGGAGAAAGAAATTGGTACAGAAACATTATTTACAGAAAAAATGGTTGAAAATGTATCAAATTAGGTGGAAGATGTCAAGTTAGAGACTCAAGAAGCTCAGAGATGACAAACAGTATAAATACAATTATCCAATTAAGGCTAAATCTAGACACATCATAATTAATCTTCTGAAAACCAAGGTAAAGAAAAAATCTTGAAAGAAAATACAGGAAAACACAATATGTTACATATAATAGACAACAATTCAAAAGATAACTTTTTTATCAGAGTTAAATGGAGGCCAGAAAAATAATTGGCAACCCAGCATTCAGCATTCAGCAAAAATATTCTCTAGAAATGAAGGCAAAATTAAAACATTCTCAATGAAGTATTAAGAGAATTCTTCACTAATCAAAATATTATCAAAGAAATTCCAGACGACCTCTTTCAGATAGAAGGGGAACAAAAACATAGAACTTGGGACTTTAAGAATGAAGAAGCGTTCTTTGTTTTGTTTTGTTTTTCCCACAACAGTGCAAAGGCAATCTAGTGGAGAAATGATAATCTTTTCAGCAAATAGTGCAGGAACAATTGAACATCCATGTGCAAAAATCGGAACTTGACCTGCACTGCGGACCATATACAAAACTTAACTCCAAATTGACCATAGACTTAAATACAAAATGTAACACCATAAAACTTCTAGGAGAAAACATAGGAGAAAAATCTTTGTGACCTTGCTTGTTTTGGGCAAAGAGTTATTAAATACAGTACCAAAAGTCTGATCCATAAAAGAAAAAATAATTAAAAACATTTTTTCTGTGAAAGACTGTTGAGAGAATGCCACATTCCTTCAGACTGGGAAAACCATAGACTGGGAAAAAATACTTTTAAAACTTAACAATGAGAAACAAATATTGTAATTAAGAAAAGCAACCTAAATATTTTAACAGATGCTTCGTTACTGTAGGCAAACAGATCAGTGGTTTTCAAGGGTTAACACCTGAGGGAGGATTTAACTAGAAAGTGGCCACATGAGAGAGCTTTTCGGGATGATGGAGCTGTCCTATATTTTTATTGGGGTAGTGGTTTTATGTCTGTATGCATTTGTCAAGATTTATACAATTGTAAGTCAGAATGTGAATTTTACTATATGTAAATTTTAAAATGTTTTAAAACTTTAAAAAAATACATGGCCTGGAAAAGGTTTTATAGGTGATTATTCAGTTGTCAACACTAGTATTTGTCACAGTCTGCATTATATATTTATTGTAAAGATTTCCATCAAATATTATTTAATTGTTGTTATAAAGATAAATAAGTTACAGCTCAGATTATCTGTTATTTCTATGCAAACACTATTATGTTGGTCATAGAGTCTCAAGACCATAAATTGGATTAGCTTTCTCTATAGCTATACCTATAAATAGGTTAATTTTTACTAGATGTATTTATATATGTGTGTGTATGTGTATATGTGTGTTTTATATAATCCTAAATTAAATTTACCATTCTCTAATAAAGATTATGAATTATTAAGATGAGAAAAAAAACTTTTCCCAGCAATTTTTGTATAATATTAAATGTCCAGGTTTTACCTAGGAATGTGCTCTACACTCGATGAATTATAGTTGTTACAAGTATATTGACAGTTATTGAGTTAGACTAAACAGTCTACCAATTGTGATCTCAGTAACACCGTGAGATCTAAGATGACTCACCCATGCCCACCAAACAAACATGCTTAGGAAATAAATATATTTACATCGTAGATTATATTTTTAATGGCTATAAAGCTTCACAGAAGGCTATGTTATAGTTTTATGAGAGCTATGTAAATGTACATAACAGGTTCAAATGAGAACATGTGTTCTTTGATTTCAGTTTGATATTCTACACTTCCAAAACAAGAGTTCTTAAACTCACTGTTTCAATAATTTAAAGTCAAAATAATAATTTAAATAAATTAGAATGAGGATTATAAGCACAAAATAATAACTTAAAGTGACATAAGGTAAGCACTAAAACAAAGTAAGCAATGACTAGGTGGAACTGTAAAGTAAAAATTATATGCTTTTTCAGCAAATTCTGGGTTTAGAATATTCTCATGCAGTCTATTCACTTTCACTTCCTGGTCCCACTCCTGTTTCCCTTATCTTCAGACCTTCACCGTTGCCATTTATGGTGGATGTGCACTGCAACCACCATACTAAGGCGTTTATTTAAATCCAGTTTAATTTGCTCCTAGCCCCTCCATGGGGCTGGTTGGTAGAAAATTTAATACCAGTTATTTATAGAGCCCCAAACACATACACACTCCAGGATTAGGTAGAAATTTTAATAATTTTACTGGTGTAAAGCCCTGGGATTCTTATTTCACTCTGGACTCTAGGAGCGTGTTTGATTTCTTCTTAAAGGTAGGTCTGTTTCTGGCCAAAATGCTACATTAGTTTCTATACTAAGGCAAGGAGCTGTGGTACCTAGGGCATGGCTATATGGGTTCCTGCCATTTCATTAAAAGTAAATGTACCCTATCACTTTTATGACCCCTTTCTTATATTACCTTCCTAGCCTTGGAATTAACTACTTGAACCCTGATTACTTCAATTTCCTCACCCCAAAGAGCCTTCCTGTCCATCCTCTCTTCTAGATTAGTTCATCTGCTAACAGTTCTTATATCTTTTGAGAAGATAAGGGAATTCTCAGGTCTCCTGAATTCAAGATCCTGCTTGTTCTGAAAGGGTTGGCATAGGATGAAGTGGAAATTTTGCTTATTTCTCTGATCCATTTCGATTCCCTGGCTTCCCTTTCTAGAACCATCCTAAAACATCTATCTGATTCGAAGGTACTATATAACCATGGAACAATTTTTTCTTCTCCCTTGGATATTTGAACCTCTGACAGTTAACTCATCATGTTCTAGCTAAATGATTAATTCTAACTGTTCTAATGAACAGAAAACATAAATCTCACTTTAGGTGGAATCATTGTGACTTACTGATTGAATAAATAGGAAAGAATCAGGAATGTTGCTGTCATCCTTCATTGGGTGAATGGTGGTGCCACTCTTGGAACTGAAAAATGCAGAAGGAACTGATATACAAAGGAATATGATTATGTTGAGTTTGCCTTGCCTGTGGCATGTTCTAGTGGAAATGTCTACCAGGAAGTTGAAAATAGAAATAGCTCCGTGTGACATGAGATCACTACTTGTGCATGTGATAACCTTCTCAGACATATCCAAAACATATTTCTCTTATGGCCAACAAATTTCATCTCTCCCATTTTCCCAGTGAAGGGCATCTAGGAAACATCCTTGATTTACTTCTTTCCTTCAGCCCTTTCTCTGCCTATACAACCCATATACACAAATAGTCTGTCAGCAAGTCCAACAACACATGTAGAGTATATGCTTTCTTCTTCCAAGCACTGAAAATAGTTTGAAGATGGGTTCTTCCAGGGCTGTGTCTTGCTGGGTGGGTTCACCAAGGCAAAATAACAAGGTAAATATTGAGATACAAGTAAGGAAGTGGTTAAAATAATAGAGTGTACTTAATCTGAGATAGTTAAAGAAGGTAAGTAAAGAAAGAAGGGGATTGATGAGCAGAAAATTAAGAAGTTAAGGAAACAAGCATCAGTGTTTTAAAAGGATGGGACATTGTAGGATGTTTGAATTTAAGATTCAGAAATACAGCAATTAATACAAGATTGACAACTCCAAAATGTTGTCATGAAAGTGATTAAGGGGGATTGAAGATCATGGTAATCAGGAGATTATGAAACTAAAAGGATGGAATCTTCTGTTGATTTACCCAAGATAAATCCAGGAAAGGAAGATTGTCAGCATCTTCTAAAAGTCTTCAGTAAATAAGTGAAATGGCCTGTGAGGCTGACAGATAATCCCAAATGAGGAGAGGTATAAGATGGTATTGCCTGATTTAACAGGAGCCTTAAAAGAATCCCATCTCAAAGTTCATCTTCCTTAAAACAAAATATAATGCAGGTGCAAAGGGAGAGGAGTTGAAATTATATTACGGAATAACAGAGCTTTAAAAGCCAGTCAAAATTCTTTGACCCTGATAGAACTCTAATACAGGTCACATTGGTAAGAGTAACTATTTAAAAGCACTTAGTGATGTAGATCAATAATGATTGGATGGGTCAGCACCAAAAATGTCTGTTATTTGACATGAAGGAAATTAGGCAGAAACCTCTATGAGCCAGTTCATTGCCGTCATCATTTCTGATGCATTTTTTTCTAAAATATGTAGATTTTTACAAATTAAGATAATTAGTAAGTCAGAAGTACAATACTTTGTAAAATGCCTAATACATAGATTAGAATTACATGAAACAACAAATAATGATAATGAAGAAAATCAGCATGTAAATGTAAAATAACTCTCACAAATATTAAACTACTTTTTCAGCAACAGAAAAGTCATTAGTTTTAAAATAAAAATTAGTTTTTGGATTCCCTACATTAATGAAACTGCTCCTTGGCTTACAAATGGCATGACATTTAAAATTTTTGACCCATTCGCAACAAACATCTGTAGTTAAAGTGAGGCTATCACAGTCTCTTAGTCTATAACTTAGCTGCTTATTAAAATATACATCTACCAAACCAAAAAATGTTTTTCAAAAAGTAACATCTGGAATCTTGTCAGATTCTAAGGCATTTTTGTTGAAATCATTGAAGATGGAACATTATTAGGCTAGTGAGATAAATTTCTTGACACTTGCTGCGATTTTTGTTTTAGAAGCTTGCTTTTTGGTTTAGATATTTTTATTTATATATCATCACATTTTCTAAAACAAACTGTTCTACTCAAAAAATGTTTGGAAAATTATGAAAATATATGTTAAAAAGGTTTAGAAATTTGAATTCTGACCGCCTTTTTCTCTATAAATATCCTTTTTTTATAACAACATATATTTTTGTTTTTCATAAGTGAAGAGTAAATTGGTTTACAGTGATATTGTTCTATATTATATGCACACTCAAATTGTATGCATTAGATTGTGGAGCATTTTCTGATATTTGTGCTCACAAGTAGGTTAGTGTCATTTGTCAGTAATAAGGCTTGCCTGTGTAGTTGGAAAGTGCCATTGCCCTAGAGTGCTGTATTTTGAAGTCATCTGTCATGGATACATTGTAGAGAGAGAAGACTATTTATGTTTATGGCATTTTAAGTAACTGAGTTAAAAACCCTTTGGAATATAGAGAAATGGCTTGTTTACTGTCATCACTGTTCACTTAATCCTACGACCTTGACATGATAGCATTCCCATAAATCTCCCTGTGGGTAGATCAATAAAACAGATGAACATCAAAATGTAATGATTGTTTCAGCTTTAGGAATTAACTATGTAATGGAATAAATATAAGCCAGTAAGCAGTATTACAGAAACATTCTATTATACCAACCCCTTTTTCTAACAGATAACACTTACTAGAACATAAGGAGTTATTATATATTATATTTTCTGATAATGTTTGCAGTATCTAACAGATTATTATATATTAAAAAAAGAAAATAGATACAAGTAATATGCATATTATGACTGGATTTTTAAATAGCAGTTTAAAATTTTTGGTATACCTATGATTATAAAAATAATGAAGTTAGGGTTTTTTTTGCAATGATGTTTTAATATAGCTTTATTTTACATTGTGTTTTTATTGTATTATATCTCCATTGTTAATTTTCTCTAGTTCATTCATTTTAATTTTGTAATTATAATTCCTCAAACATAAATTTTTAACTACAGTACGTTCCTCTTTCCCCCAGTGTAAGCAGCTACTCAGGTATTCAGGAAAAAAAAATTGAGGAAATTGGAAAACTGAAAAAATAATTAACACATCACACTAGGAAAAATTAATGGATGAAACTTAAGGGAATTAACACTCAGTCCTCACTATACTATATTCCAGAGTCCATGTCCACACACAATAGGAAAATACAACTTAGATTCAACAGCCTCTGAAAAAGTAAATACTATGAGTACTCCCATTGCTTACATAATAGATCTGTAAGATAAAATTATTTTAAAGCAAGTTACATTTGCCTCTTACCAATTTTCATATGTAACAAAAAAATGGCGATTTAGTTTGGTGTAGTAAGAATCTCTATTCTTTTTGAATGAGATTTTGTACTTTGCATGATAATGATACATTCTAAATACTAAAAGTATGCTATATAATGTGAAATCTGTGAAAAATCATAGAATTTATGCTTTATATAAAGATTATTATAGAATTATGTCTAACATAACTGTAAAGACCCTTATAAGCATTTTTAGTAGCTACTTAGGTAGAAACCTAACAAAATGAGGGTTTTGAAGCCTGTCAGTAAAGAAAAACAATATTACTATGATGTATAAGTCCGCAGAAAAAAAGATGGTAGAAGTATCTTTACTAATTTAATCGTAGACCATTAACATCTTCCATGAAGATAAGGTGGATATGTGTCAGTAAATAAATGGTCAACTATTTTACTTTATGTTCAGACAATTGAGCCCCAGGAATATTTTCTTCTATTTTAACAGGCTTTCAAGTTGATATAAGTCCTAAAAATTTGATTCATAATTTCTCTAGAAGTTACAAATTGTAATATCTCCTTGTGCATACTGTTAGAAGCTGTTGTTGTTTTTTTTTTTTTTCCAACTGGTGTTCTTTTCTATTACCATTATTCAGTAAATAGTTACCAAATTGTAGTCAAATACTCTATTGATAAAGATACCATTCAGAGCTAGGGAATAGAGTATTACACAAATAGAATTTTTATGCCTGTTTTGAGTCTTAACATAAGTCTAAAAAATTAAATACATCTGGCTTTTGGATGAAGAAAGACTTTTGAAGTCTAGGCAGTAAAATATGCCAAATATAAACTATCACACTGGCATTTTTACAGGTTGTAAACTAGACTTATCCAACTGAATAAGCTAAGTGTTCTTATGACACTTTAATACACATTACTAAGCAGTAAGTTAACATGCATACGAAGTGGACAACTAACAAAATACCTTGTTAACTGATTTAGGATCAGTAATTAAGTCCGCATAACTGATGGATTGTTAAAATTTTCACCTTTCATTAAATTTGATGTGTTATGGGCAGAGTTATGTGAATATTGGTTCCAAGTATTAATGCTTCCAGGGGCACTTAAGTGAAGAGGATTTTGTAATTATTTTCTTGAAAAGAATCCTATCTGTTGATACCTACTTTAGTTTAAAGTAAAATATATAAATCAATTTCTACTATGTAATTCGTTATCTTATATAGGTCCTTTCAATCTATATTAATAATAAAGCTTTCTTCCCAGGTAAATTCCAGCTATTTCTAATTTACTATCACTCACATTATTTTACGTTAAACTTCAACTGTGGTCAACCCAAATTTGATCAATAAAATAGTAATAATCTCATAAAGAAACCTAAATATACTCCTGTCTCAGCCTTTTTGTGACTGGTCTGTGCTATTCTGATTTTGGTGTATAATACAGGACATAAAGGAATAAAATACCTGTCAGATTTGTCACTTTTCATTGTTTGAATTTCTTCTCTATCTCTATTCTGTCCCACTTGAGATCGTGCCAATAAAATATTTTTTATTTTGAAATTGCAATCTCATCCATCTTCACACAATCAAAAATTATTTGTTTTTATTTCATTTATTATAAATATCTTTACTATTATTGATACTACTATTGTTCGTTTGTTACTTCTTGAAACAATCTATACTCCACATATTTTAAATGGCTGTCTGAACGATTTTTAACATTTAACACGAATATTATTTTTAATACACAGTACCTGCCACTTAGGCTTGAAGATTAAAAACATGCAAATGTAAGTAGGTGTTAGTTGTTATTATGTCATTCCTTGTTACGTATTTACCAAATGAGGCAACTTGTTAATGATATAAAAATATTAAAATATCTAAATTATACCTAAAATCTAATATATATTAACTCAGTTCAGTATATTTTTTTCTTTCAGATGCTAAGGTTAGAAAGTGTGGCTAACAAGAATCCTCTATTCTAGCCTCTGACCAATTAACAAATACAACCAAACCATCTAAGGCACACATCAGTGCTCCGAAGTGTTTGCCTGCATTTTCTTGTAGTCATTTTATAGCTTTGGGTTTTAACATTTAGGCCTTTAATACATCTTTAGTTCCTTTTTTTATATAGTGAGAGATAGGAGTCCTGTTTCATGCTTCTGCAAATGGATATTCTGTTGTGCCAGCACCATTTTTTTTTTTTTTTTTTGAAGAGAGTGTGTGTTTGTGACACTGTTTTTGAAAATCAGTTGGCTGTAAGTACATGGATTTGTTTCTGGGTTTCCTATTCTGTTCCATTGGTCTATGCATCTGTTTTTATACCAATACCATACTCTTTTGAAGTTAGGTAGTGTGATGCCTTCAGCTTTGTCCTTTTTCTGTAGGATTTGCTTAATCTATTCAAGCTCTTTTAGGGTTCCATGTGAATTTTAGGACTTTTTGTCTATTGCTGTGAAAAATGACATTGGTGTTTTGATAGGGATTGCTTTGAATCTGTAGATTGCTTTGAATAATATGATGATATTAACAATGTTAATTTTTTCAATCAGTGAGCATTGGATGTCTTTCCCTCTGGTTATATTTTATTTAATTTTGTTCATCAATGTTTTGTAGTTTTCCTTATAGAGGTTGTTCACCTCTTCGGTTACATTGTGAATAGGATTGCCTTCTTGAGTTTTTACTCAGCTAGTTCATCATTCCTGTATATAAACACTACTGATTTTTTATGTTGATTTTATAGCCTGCAGCTTTACTGAATTTATCAGATCGAAGAGGTTTTTGGTGGAGTCTTTAGGTTTTTCTAGATATAAGATTATGTCATCTGTAAAGAAGGATGTTTGATTTCTTCTTTTCGAATTTGGATGCCCATTACTTTTTCTCTTGCCTGATTGCTCTGTTCAGGACTTCCAGTACTGTGTTGAGTAGAAGTGATGAAAATAGTCATCCTTGTCTTGTTGAGACTTATTTTGTGTCATAACATATAGTCAGTCTTGGAGAATGTTCCATGTGCTGATCAAGAAGAATGCATATTCCATAGCTATTGGATGAAATATTCTATAAATGTCTGTTAGACCCATTTGGTCTAAACTACAGTTTAAATTCAATTTTTTGTTGTTGTTGTTAATTTTCTGTCTAGATGATCTAACACTGATGTAGGGTGTTGAAATTCCTAACTGTTACTCAACTGGAGTCTATTGCTCCCTTTAGATAGAATAATTTAATAATAGTTGCTTTATATATCTAGGTGCTTCTGTGCTGAGTGCATATATGTTTAGAATTGTTATTTTCTCTTGCTGAGTTGGTCCCTTTATCATAATGACCTTCTTTGTCTTTTGTTTTTATTGCTTTTGACTTAAAGTCTGTTTTATCTGATATAAGTATGGCTACTCCTGCTTATTTTTGGTTTTCCTTTACGTGGAATATTGTTTCCCATTCCTTTATTTTTAGTCTGTATGTGTCTTTGCAGATGAGATGAGATTCCTGTAAGCAGCATATAGTTGAGTCATGTTTTTAAACCATTCAGCCAATCTATATATTTTAAGTGGAATGTGTAATCTGTTTACATTCAAGGTTGTTATTGATACATGAGGACTTATTTCTGTCATTATATTAATGGAGTTTTGGTTGTTTTGTATATCCTTTGTTCCTTTCTCTCTTTTATTGTTTATCATTGTGGTTTGGTGGTATTCTGTAGTGGTAACATTTGAGTTCTTTCTCTTTCTTATTTGTGTGTTTAGTCTACCAGTGGATTTTATACTTTCAGGTATTTTCATGATTGGAGATAGCATTCTTTTGCTTCCAAGTATAGGACTCCCTTAAGTATTTCTTGTGAAGCTGGTCTAGAGGTGATGAATTTCCTCAGCTTTTGCTTGTCTGGGAAAGACTTTATTTCTCCTCCATTTATGAAGAATAACTTTGCTGGGTAAAGTGTCCTCAGTTGGCAGTTTTTTTTTCTTTGAATATGACATCTCATTCTCCACTAGCCTATAATGTTCATGCTGAGAAATCCCTTACCAGTCTGATTGGGGTTTCCATATAAGTAGTTAGATGTTTTTCTTTTGCTGTTTTTTGAATTCTTTCTTTGTCTTTAACTTTTGACAATTGGACTTTAATGTGCCTTGGAGAAGACCTTTTGAAATTGTATCTCTTTAGGGGTCTCTGAACTTCCTGTATCAGGATGTCTAAATCACTTACTAGACTTGGGAAATATCCAGCTATTATTTTCTTAAATAGGTTTTCTGTCTCTTTTGTTTTCCTGTCATCTTCAGTGACACTAAAAATTCAAATATTTAGTAGCTTTGTGATGTGTGTTGTGTTATGAGGACTTTGTTTATTATATTCTTTTTTCTTTATTATTTTCTTACTGGGTTATTTCAAAATATCTTTCTTCAGGTTCTGAAATTCTTTCTTCTGCTTGAGCTGGTCTATTGTTGAAGCTTTCTAATGTATTTTTTATTTCATTCCATGAATTCTTCAGTTTCAGGATTCCTGTTTGTTTGTTTGTTATGATACCTCTTTAGTAAATTTCTCATTCATATTCTGAATTGGTTTTCTGATTTATTTGTATTATCTGAATTCTCTCATATCTTACTGAGTTTCTTGAATATCATTTTGAATTCTTTCTCTAGGATTTCATAAATTTCTTTTTCTTTGGAATTTCCTGCTAGACCATAATTTTGTTTCTTTGGAGATGTCGTATTTGCTTGCTTTCTTCATGGTTCCTATATCCTTATGTTGATATCTGCACATCTGGTATAATTGATGCTACTTCTAATTTTTTTAATTTGCTTTTGCAGTGGAGGATACTTTTATGAAGATGTGTCTGTGGTGTTTGTTGGGTAGGGCACTTTGGCCTGATTCTGGGTGCATGCAGTAGTGTACTCTCTATATAATTTCTTAAGCTTTAAACAGCATCAGTTGTATCTATGATTTCCTCAGCAGCTTAGGGTGTGGTTGTTTGTGGAGGCTGTGGTAAAGTTTTGTTGGAGATGGAGATGCCAGGTGGGCCAGTCCTTTGGGCTCTGTGGTGGCAATGGTGGGCCAAGTCTGCCTGTCTTTGGACCCCTATCTGGCATAGGCTAGTACCAGTTGTAGCAAGTCCAGGCATACCAATTTTTGAGTTTCCAGGTGGCTTTCTTGGGTGCCAGCAGTGGCAGCAGAGGGCCAGGTGGGTAGATGGGCAGATTGGCTGGTCTTTGGTTCCCTGGGCAATGGGCGTGGTATGAGCGATGGTGATAATAATGGCAGGACAACCCTCTGGCTCCCAAGTTGTCTATGCTAGCATTGGCGGTGGCTGTGACAGGCTGGGTAGGCCCGTCCCAGGCCTGCAGATGGTATATTGGAATAGGTGCTAGCTGTGGTGGTAGTGGCAAATTGGGTGGGCCCATCCTTAGGCCCCCATGGGAAGTACTCAGGTGGCAACAGTGGTGGACAGGGCAGAGTGATCTCCAGGCCTCCAGAGAGTGTCCTTGGGCACTGGGGAGGGCAGATCCAGGCCAGCAGGACCTGTCCTCAAGTATCCTGGTGATACATGCATATGCTGGCTGAGGTAGACAGGGAGGGGTTTTTCCGCAGCCCCCCAGTGAATTGCTTGGATAGGGATAGCAACAACTGCACTGCGGCCTTTCTGCTGGGGAGGGAGTGGTTGCTTTCAATGTGCAGCACCCATAAGCAGGGAGCTGGGGAGTGTGCACTTCAGCCCAGGTAGCAGCTTCGTGTGGTGGTGTCTATCCTTAGCACACATAAAAATGTGCAGTGGCACCATTTCTGGGGGCAGTGGGGATGCTACCAATGACTTGTGCTTCAACTCTGTTGGCAGCAGCCAACAGCGTGGCAGCTGTGGGTGAGGGATGTCAGTGGAAGCCCAAGGATGTAGAGATGCAGGGGCTGTTGGGCCACAGGGCAGGATGTAGTCTAATGGAGACTGGGCTCTCAAAATGGTGCCTTGATGTAGCTGCTTAGGCCTCAGGGGTATGTGGGATCAGTTTGAGCTCCTTTTCTCTGGCAGTGTAATCACATTGTTTCTAGGCAGCTTCTTGTTTTATTATCAGAGCCTCCAAGGGCCAAGGGACTCGCCTGAATCTAGGATTGCAGGAGTCCATGGTGGGAATGTGAGCCACTGGGGGTCTCTCACCCTTTTTCCCATACTGGGAAGCCTTTCCAGGCTCCCAGCTGATCTCAGCTGAGTGGGCTGCCTCACATCCCTCTCCTTCCTTGCCTTAGGTGTTTCCTGTCACCTCTCTATTGAATTCCAGTGTTCTCTCTTAGATGATCTGTTGGAAGTGTGATTATCTACCTGCTATTTTGGTTCTTCTTTGTGGAGGGGGCAAGTACCAGATGCCTCTAGTCAGCCATGTTAAAGCCCCACATAACACATATTTTAATGTTATATGTGTTATATACTGTATTCTTACAAGAAAGTAAGTTACAGAAAATGTAATGTTATTAAGGAAGTAATGGCCAGGCACGGTGGCTTACACCTGTAATCCCAGCACTTTGGGAGATCGAGGCAGGCAATTGCTTGAGTCCAGGAGTTTGAGACCAGCCTGGGTGACAGGACAAAACCCCATCTCTATAAAAAATACAAAAATTAGCCGGGCATGGTGGTGCATGCCTGTAGTCCCAGCCATTCAGGAGGCTGAGGTGGGAGGATCACTTGAGCCCAGGAGGAAGAGGTTGCAGTGAGATGTGATGGCGCCACTGCACTCCAGCCTGGGTGACAGAGGGAGACACTGTCTCAAAAATAATAATAATAATAATAACGAAAACCTAAGAAAGAGAAAATATATTTATTACAAATTAAGTGGAAGTGGATCATCATAAAGGTCTTAATTTGTATCATCTTCATGTTGAGTAGGCTGAGGAGGAGGAAGAAGCAAAGGGGTTGGTCTTGCTGTCTCAGGGGTCTTTTTTGCAGAGGTGGAAGAAAACCCATGTATAAGTGAATATGAACAGTTCAAACCCATGTTATTCCAGAGTTAACTCTACTTGAATATCTTACTTATTGTAGCCTCCTTCATCAGTGATCTGAGCTAGATCTTCTGAACAACTTGCTGCAGCTTCTACGTCAGCACTTGTTTGTTTTACCTTTATGGTATGGAAGCAGCCTTTGACATGCCTTCCTCACTAAACTTAATCATTTCTAGCTTTTGACTTTAAATGAAAGACACCACTTTTTTTCACTGGAACAGTTAGATGCCATTAATTGGGGTTATTAATTGGCCTGATTTCAGTATTTTTTGCCTCAGGTAATGGGGAGGCCCAAGAAGAAGGAGAAACAAGGCGAACAGCTGGTTCTGGAGCAATCAGAACACACATTCATTGGTTGAGTTCACAGTTAGATATGGGCAACATTCATGGCACCCCAAAACAATTACAGTAGTAGCATCAAAGATCACTAATCACAGATTACCGTAACAGATATTTTAGAAAGTTTTAAATATTGGAAGAATTACGAAAATGTGACCCAGAGACATTAAATGAGCACGTGGCACCAAGAGAGTTGCTTGATACAGGGTTGTCACAGACTTTCAATTTGGAAAAAATACAGTTATCTGTGAAGTATAATAAAGCTAAGTGCAGTAGAACAAGGTGTGTTGTACCTCATAGGATTGTGGAGCATATGTTAGAAAACAAAATCCTGCAGTTTTATGAAATTTGTATTAAATAAATGGATATTTCAAATTGGTAATAAATTTAAAAGGAAACCTAAATAATAACATTAACACTTACTGTCTTATTTTTCTAGTTTAAATATATACAGTATTATATTTAATCATCAGAATAGTCACCAGCATATTTCAAACTAATAAAATTTACACAAGTTTAAAAATATCTTTACTGTTCTGATTTTTAACCATTTACTTACGGTTTTCCTTTATTTTTCTCACTGTTATAACAGTGAGAAATTTATCAATGCATTGTACTTTTACAAATACACAGGAATGCATGCTAGACTATTTACTAGAAATAACTTTCCTAAATAAAACTGTGTCAGAGCATTGTTCATTTGTAAATATTTTCCAAGAGAAACAATACCAACTTCAATACCATAAGGCAGAAATTCGCCTTTGGCTTTAAAATTCACTGGCAGTATTTTTTTATTTATTAAAATTAGAATGTGCATAAGACTGCTTTTCATCTCTTAGTATTTAATTATAATTAGTCACTTTCGCACTGCTTTCCTTCCTTTCAAAGCAGTACTCACACAACTTTTGAACGCTTCTACTAGTTTTTGTGTTTATTTGCTCAGTTAAAATCAAGATTTAAAATTCATGGTAGACATTCATTTCTTTTGGTATTTAAGTGAAGCCTAAAACATCTATTTTATTCAAGAACTGTTAGTCACGCCGTCTCAACGTAAGGTCATCTCCTACATCATACTCGTGTGCTCCTTTTTCAACAACTTTTTGATACATTGGTAAAATGAAATTTAAGAAGGTAACAATGTTTTTCTGATTTCAAAAGGGGGAAATCTTAGAAAATCTCCTACTTATTCAAAAAATAATATTATATCAATCCTCAATTTTTGACTCTTTGGTTTTTCCCCTTCCACCTTAACTGAATTATGATTAAACATACATATTTACAGATTTTATTCTTTACTTCCACTACATAAAAGATTTGCAACTATTTTTTATGTAATACAGAGAAAGGGACATGCATGATTATGTCATAGTTTTGCAAAAATCCAGCAAGGTGACAAGTTAACTTGTGTTTCTAGAAACCATACATGAAATCATAGCATTTGTGATGCTGAAATTTATTGTAAATGACAGACGTTTGTCTTTGCAGCAGAATAACAAGTGATCTTAAATATAATGAGTCAGAAATATTAGGGAATTTATTAAAACATTAGACGTAATTTCTCAGTTACTTTCTAAAATTCATAGTTACCTGAATTAATACGACTGTTATTTACAGTTAATAGATAAATTGTTTCTACCTAAATATTTGAAATGTAATGCCTTTGTGTTAAATATTTTCTCCTCAGAAGTATTTATGAGGGGAAATTGTCTAGGATACAGTTGTCAGGGACTAATTGGATACCCTACAAAACAAAAGACTTTATTTTATATATTTATTATTATTATTCTTTACTTTTGCTTTTGGTCAAGAAGGCAATTGGAAAAGAACAAGGACCCGTTATTTCCATGATCTAAAGATTTTTACTGCAACAACTGCGCAGCTCACTTTTATTCAATGCTACATTAACTTTTCCATTAAGGGTGCTGTTGTCAAGTACAGAGCCTTTACATATTATGAAGTTGCTGTCTGGTATTTGTTCATTGATATGATTTCTTTATTTGAATGTTTCAAGTCATTCTGGAGTGAAAGCCTTCATCACTTTTTAAGATTGTTGTCTCTTTCATTTTAAATTTAGTTAAATTTAATTGCACTGCTATAGTTTAAGGGTCTGTAAATGTTTTCATAAGCCTGAATTCTCTCATTTTTTCTTACTTAGAACTACTGTCACTTAAACTAAAATATAATTATAGTGTTACTATTATTCATAAAATCTAGTGTTCAGTGACAACTCTTATTTCAGCAAGAAAGAGAAATACTTTGGTGTCATGATGCCCCTTTATTCATTTTTCTTCTTTTGCTTCTTTTCATTCGTTCTATAAATTATTCCAGTTGTCTACAATTGCTCAAGAGCCAAGGAATATTCTCTAGGAGGCCGGAGTCTTAGGGTGAAACTGATAGGAGGAATAGGATTCCCCCATTCTGGATTAGACTGTGAGGTGATTAGTCTAGAATGGAGGAGGTGGTTAGACTGTTGAAGGAGAAGGAGATTTAGAGTTGTAGGGTGTTTAGGAAAAGGGGTTTTGAAGTTGTGGGCACATGCTGTAATACAGGGAGGCTGCAGAAAAGTTTCTGTAAGCCTGCCTCGGGTTGACCATGTGGTACCCCACTGAGCAGACTGGTGAACTTACCTATTGAGAGGCCCTGTCCCACATTCCTAGCAAATTTTCAGACCTCCTTCCATACTGGTAAAAGGATAAATTCTGTGGTGATGAAAAGCCTATTATAGTTACATACCCTTTGTTTTCATGATTCCTTAAAGAGCTAAGACATAGAGAAATAGATCATTAAAATGAAGTTTGTGTTCTGCAATATTTTATTTGATGATAGGTTGGTTAGTTTTAAAATTTTGACCAAAATAAAAAAAGTGAAGAGAAGAAACAGATGTCTCCACCAACTGTGGGAGTAAGCTACAGTGGTGGCAGTGTGATTGATGTTCATCGAAAACAGTATTAATCTAATAAACAGCAAGGAGCAGCAGCAGCAATGGTGAAACACAGGGCTGGGAAGGAAGCTAATTTGAACACTGTCTAGGGATTGCAAAGGGAGATGTGGCAGAATACAGTTCCCTGCCAATGAAGGACTACATAGTCAATTTAGGTTGAACTGTTGAGGCTGGCCATGAGAAGGAACTATCCTTTGGAGATTAGGGTCTGATGGGATATCCCTTTCTTGTATAGCAATAATCTTGATTCACCGTAGTTTGATAGTTAATGTCTCCCAAATACTTAATGCTTCCAAACTTTTACTTCTGAAACATGTCATTGTCTTAAAGCAGCAAGGTGCTATCTCTTATTCCATAACCTTGTTAAGTTTACCTGTTCCATTGAATAAGCCTCTAGCTCAGATCTCAGTGATTTGTACCTATCTATCCCTGATATTTAGCCTTCCAGTTGCCTCTAATTTTAAATTGCTTTCTCAGCCCACTGTTTTACCATACCTTAACATCTTGGAAGCATTTGACTCTTGCCTTCCAGTAACTTCACCATAAATTATGATACTTTCTACCAGTGTAGTCCTATCTTTGTGACCCCTGTTATCCCTGTCTCTCATTTCTCCAATCAAAACAAATAGACCATAAACATATACACAGGTACATAAGCTTACTCCCTGCCTGAAACAAAAACGCTGATTTGTGTCTTTTCATTGAAGTTTCTTATTTATTATTTTGATGTTTATGAGCTCTTCAGTAATTACTTTAAGACAGCAGCTCAAAATAGAGCCCTGTCTTAGTATTTTTACAAATAAATTATAGTTATTCTGATTACAATATAGCTTTAGGAATGGAAGAACAAAATAAAATGTTATCATCAAATATTACTGTCTTGGGGAGAAACAGGAATACTCACATGTATATATGTGTTTGTGTGTATCCAGGAATAGGCTCATAGAAATAAAGTCTGTTTTTGCTTCATTCTTCCTCGCATTTCAAATATCTTTGCTTCTAGAAATCTCTTTGGCCCAGCTGGCTGGCCTGGCCTCTGAAGACAAACACCCTGTCTGTGCCTCACAAAAATAAGTCTATTTTGCTAGTAGATTCTAAGAGACAGAGAAAAATTCATAACTCAGGAATGAACACCTGTGGTCAAATTTCAGAAAATATCATAGGTCATTCGAAACATATTTTGGTTTTGTCCTGGTATCTTTAAGGCATATCATGACATTGGCTGGCCACTTAGCCACTGCTTATAAAGTTAGCCTTATACTTTATTTTTATTTGTTGGTAAAGAATCCAAGTTAGAGCCTTTTAGGTCTTGGGTAAGTGTTATTTTACAAGTAAATCAAGTTGATGGATTTGAATTTCAAATACACATTGAAATGGACCATAGATCACCACAGGATATTTAAAAAGGCAAAGAGGCATGACTGATTTTTTTCCTTTATATTAAAGTATGACATACATACAGAAAAGTACATATGTCATAATTGAACAGCTCCATAAATTTTCAAAAACTGAAGGCACCTATGCACTTACCACACTAGATGAAGACACAGACAATTACCAACACCCTATATGAACCCTTCTTGTATTCCTCACCCTGCTAAGGTAACTGCTATCCTAAATTCTAAGAGCATTTATTTATTTTGTTTACCCTTACATTTATAAATGTAGATGGAATCATATAGTATAAACGTTTTTGTCTAGTATCTTTTGCCCAATATTACATTTGTGACATTCATTGATATTATTTCATACAGTTTATTCTCATTGCTATATAGTAGTCCATTGTGTTAATGTAACTGAATATATTTATTATACAGATTTTAACTATTATGAATAATGTTGCTCTGAACATTCTGGTACATATTTGGTGTTTTTTTTTATAGATAGAGTTCTGTTGAGCATATACCTAGGATTGGAATTGCTGAGTCATAGTGTAGACTTGTGTTTAACTTTACTGCTCAACAGTTTTCCAAAGTATTCAGTTGCTCTGCATTCTCTCCGATACTTTACATTTTCTGTGATTTTCATTTTAGTTATTTAGGTGGGAGTATGATGTATTGCCTTATAGTGTTAGTGCATTTTCCTGAGGTTGAGTGCCTTTCATCATGGCCAAAAAAGGTCACTTGCCTATCTTCTTTTGTCAAATGTTTATATAAGCCTTTGGTCCATTGTTCTATTGGATTGTCTTTTTATTCTTACTGATTTGTAAGAATTCAGTATATATTTTGGATCTGAGGCATTTATTTGATATATATATTGCAAATATCCTACTCTGGGTTGCCTTTTGCTTTCTTATTTTTAGTTCTTCTAATCTATTATTTTATCTTTTATGATTAGTGATTTCTGTTTTTTGTTTAAAGCATCTTTGCCTAGTGTGGCATCACAAAGATGTTCTCTTAGGTTTTCTTCCAAAAGCTTTCTTGCTTTGATTTTTACTTTCAGATTTGAAAACCATTTGGAATTGTATATGGCATGAGGCAGAAGTCAGGATTACTTTTTTTTTTTGCATGGATATTCATTCAACATATTATTTATTGAAAAGACCATACTTTTTCTTACTGTAGTTAAGATGTTTGTTTCTGGACTCTCTCTACAGTTCTTTTGGTCAGTTTGTCTATTTTTAGACCAATCTCACACTGCCTTAATTACCATAGCTCTATAAATAGATCTTTATACCTGGTAGTGTAAGCCCTTTAGCTTTGTGGTTCTCACAAATTGACTTGGCTGTTCTTGGCCTTTGCATTTTCATGTTAATTTTTTGAATCAGCATGCCAATTTCTGCAAATACGTGTTAGGATTTTGATTGGGATTGCATTGAAGGTAGAGAACAAGTTGGAGGGAAGTGACACCTTTGCACTTTTGATATGCAAATGGCATCATTTATTGATATATGCCTTTCTGTATAGGTCATCTGTGATTTCTCTTGGTAATAATTTGTAGTTTTGGCCGGGCACGGTGGCTCACACCTGTAATCCCAGCACTTTGGAAGGCTGAGGCAGGTGAATCACCTGAGGTCAGGAGCTCAAGACCAGCCTGGCCAACATGGTGAAACCCTATCCCTACTACAAATACAAAAATTAGCCTGGTGTGATGGTGGGCATCTGTAATCCCAGCTACTCGGGAGGCTGAGACAGGAGAATCACTTGAACCCGGGAGGCGGAGGCTGCAGTGAGCCGAGATCACGCCACTGCACTCCAGCCTGGGCAAGACAGAGTGAGACTCTTGTCTCAAAAAATATAATAATAATAATAATAATAATAATAATAATTTGTAGTTTTCAGTGTGGAGGTGTTACAGATATTTCATAAGATTTATTTGTAGGTGTTTGATATTTTTTGAAGCTGCTGTAAAAGATATCATTTTTAAAATTTGACTATGAACTTGAGACTGATAAAGAATTTGTTTTCCTGCATAGACTTTTATCTAATAACCTTGCCAAATTTGCTTACTAGTTATAATAGTTTGTACATTTTATTTGATTTTATATATTTTATTAGATTATGAGCACAGTCATTTGCAAATGCTGTCAGTTTTCTTTTTCAGTTTGCGTAGCTTTGATTTGTTTTTCTACTTTCTGTAATGACTGCGGTCTCCAGTACACTGGAGTATGATAATGAGAATCCTTGTCTTGCTTCTAATGACAGAGAAAGTTTTAAATATTTTGCCACAATTGTGATATTAGTCATAGGTTGTTTGTTTCGTTTTGCTTTTTTATAGATACTTTTTACCAAATTAATGAAATTTCCTTCCTGTCCTATTTGTTAAAAGTTTTTATCCTAAATTGGTATAGAATTTTTTAATATGCTTTTTCTTTATCATAATTGCCATATGATTTTTCTTTTTTCTACAAATGGTAGTGATTGAATTGAATGTGGTTATAATATTAAGCTATCAAAAGGTAATTATTAAACTCTATAATGACTTTTCAGACTGTAAACTTCTTGACAGTTTAAGTACCTACCCTCTGGCAATGTTTTTGGTACCTAAGTAGTAGTTTTTGTTAGCTAACTGGTAGTTCAATTAATATATCATTTGGGGGAATATATACTTTCTTTCATCCAAATTAGTGCCATTAAACAACTATTCTGTAATATGTCACAGCAGACTACTATGCTGTACACTTTGTAAAATGGAAAGATATATAAGAATCAGTCCCAGCCTCAATGAGCTATAGTCTCATTTGTGAGATCATACCAATTCTTAGGTAATTATAATATTAATACAAAGCAATATTTAGTAATATTTGAGTGAGGCATTAACTAACCTGTATGCTTTATAAAGACATACATGAATATCCAGACTTCTATTCCCGAGTAGCATGGGATGAAACTGCCAGGCTTCTTTGAGAAACATTAAGTTATTTAAAATAAAGTATGAGAGCAATATTAGCTGAAGATAAGACTGCAACTCTACTGCAAAGTAGAGTCCAAATTCAATCAAGGAGGATCTTGAATGCCCAGCTAAAGATTAGACCTGGTTCTACCTGGTTCTGTAAGCAACTCAATTTTATAAATAAGGAAATATATCTTGAGAGGTCCTGACCTGCCTTTGGTGATAATAAATCAGAACTGGGAGTTCATAATAAAAAGAAGGTAATCACCTTAATCCTTAATGAAATTCTTCGCCTTCACCAAACCAGTTTATGTGACTGATTATTATACCGGTGTTGCTTTATACTCATAAAAATAATTTGTTTATTGTCCATTTTTAATTATATTCTTCTATTTCTAATTATATTTCTTAGTTGTAAAACTAAATTGATGAAGAATGGAAAACAACAATTATTCTCTAGCCATGACGGATATAATAGGCATTCATGTCATATGATACTAAATGTTATAATGAGGTCACAGGGCACTGGAGAAAAGGAAACAAGCCATATAGTACCTCTGAGTGATGAATGTGAGGGGAAACATCTTATATAGGGCACTAGCCAGGATATTTATCATTTAGTACTGAAAACCTGATGACATGATAACAAGGATTTTCTATGGTAGTCATGATAGCAGAATCCCATAGAATCTCTTCATGATGTCTTTATCCCTTTAGCCCAGCACTTGCTTAAACAAGAGGCAAATGGCCACAGATTTCATTTGAAATGATAAAAATACCTTTATCATTTCCTTTTTGGCTGTTGTTTTAGTTATCTTAATATTCAGAACAAATAATGTAATTCTATTTTATTTAACATATACTTAAGCACCAGAAGCCTAGCCTTTGTAGTTGGAAGGAAGGTAAAAGGAGAAACACAAGCCATATAGATGAGAAACTCATTAACAGTTTTGTTGTTTTGGGGAGTATACTGCATTTGGAGTAGTAAATGCTGTCTTTTAGGAAACATTAATTGCACATAACAATTATCAATAAATAATTGTGAAATGAATTAATGCAAAAAGGGAGTGAATTGTTATCATTTCTACACAAGCCTATATGCACAATGTTAATCTCTTCTCATTCACTTGTTTTTTAAATCACAACTTTTTAATAGGTTTACATTTTCCAAAAAGTGTATTTATATTATTCACTTTAATAGTAAAAATGCCTGTATTTTGCAACATGATAAAAAATTTCATAAGCTAATTTGAACTAAAAGTGGTTAATTTGGTAACAAGGGAAACTTTAGTTCATCTTAAGCCCCTAGTTTAGACTTTTATGGGCTGTATTTCAAATTCAAACTTTTGCTACAAACAAAGGAAGAGTAATCATTCTGGTGTGAACAGTGCCACTGAAGGACATAATTCTCTCATACCATCTGTCTTTGTATAACCTTTAGACCAGCAGGCACTAATTGATAGTACAGTTGCTTTTCCCTGTGTCCTTAAATGCATTAATACTGGCCAGATACACATCTCACTATACACTGATTCTACATACCAGTACCTTACAGATTTGAGGAAATTTGAATTTTAAGAGAATTCATGGAAGAGAAATTCAGACATAGGCTTTAGTGGAGGTAAATCATCAAAACTGCCCATCTAGAAAGACTCCGAATTTGGTAAATTAGGTGACCTCAAACTGAGGGAGGTTAGATGACTTGGTAGAATTTTTAAGAGCATTCAGAATTGAGAATAGAAGGACATATGTTATCTAAAGTCAGAAAATAAAATAATATCAGCCAGGACCAAGATATGCCTAATCAATATATTAGCTGTCAATAGCATTATTTAAGGAGGAGAGTGAACAGATGGAATAGGGATTGTTCATGTAACATAGTTCAGTCTAATTCAGAGAGCTATAGGGTTTTGCATACCCAGGGGAATGATTGTCAATGTGTATCTGGAAATAATGCTTTTAAGTGAACTTTTAGATCAACTCAAGGCAGAGATAATCCAAAATACAGCTTTTAGATGGAGAAGAAAAGCAATGAGAGACCATTGTGGGTGAGAGGGTCAGGCATAGCCAAGCGATGTGACTGGTCCTCGTGCAGGCATCCTCCTAGCCCAGAGACAACAGTCACTACACAGGATCTACTGGACATAGCTGTACTGCTGGGAAAGACATGGAAGGATATAGTATATAATATAGAAGTTAGGAAAATGAACAATAACTAAAATTATTCGTGAAATTTGACCTCGATGACAGGAATAATGTTGGTAAAATTTTTATCAGTATTTTTAAAGACAAGGAAAAGAATTTCAGGAAAAAATACAAATTTGTGTGTATGAGCATGTTTAAACATATTTTTATGTTTAAAGTAAATGTATAGTTTCTTCTATGTTTGGCATAGTGATGAAAAAGCCAAGCAGATAGGTATTGGCATATGACTGGCTGGCCAAAAGAGAGTCAATCTGGAAAGATGAATCCGGTATAGAGGCACAAGTGATTTCTAGAACTAATTGAAAGAAAAATTGAAAAGGAAAGAGATTCTAATACCAAGGCCCAGTCACACCCATACTGAGTGAGGTAGCATGCGGAAGTCACTAAGACACCAAGGAAAAGGTTAGAAAATTGGAAGAAAAACATGAACAACATGAATATTAATTTTCAGATGCTAATATTATATCAGTGTTCTGTTACTGAATCAGTTGTAATGTTCTAAAGAGTATTTACTTTTCCTAAACTTTTATACCTAGATGGATTCTCTCTACCTTTAGTAAAAATTGCTAACCAGTAAATTACATCTCTGAGACATTAAGTAGTACCTTTGAAGTATGTAAGAGTAATACATCTCCAAAAGTACATTATATGTAATCAGAGGAGTGATTATTTCTTCAGTGGATTACAGCCTTCTCTTGTCAAAGCTGTCTTACTTAGGCTTTTTTACAAAGCAGTTTTTAAAATGCATCCCATCAGCATCTAGAACCTTGAATAATTTTTTTTTTTTTTTTTTGAGAGGGAGTCTCACTCTGTCGTCCAGGCTGGAGTGCAGTGGTGCGATCTTGACTCACTGCAACCTCCGCCTCCCAGGTTCAAGCGATTCTTGTGCCTCTGCCTCCTGAGTAGCTAGAATTACAGGCATCTGCCATCATGCCGGGCTAATTTTTCTATTTGTTGTAGAGACGGGGTTTCACCATGTTGGCCAAGCTGGTCTTGAACTCCTGACCTCTGGTGATCCACCCACCTCGGCCTCCCAAAGTGGTAGGATTATAGGCATGAGCCACCGCGCCCGGCCTGTTTTTTAATTACTTATTTTCAATCATCTTCATTTTGCAAGTGGACTACTTTTTCTGGAAAGTTTATGATATTGCACCATTCCCATTTTTAATTACAAGTTCAGCTGAGGATCACCAAACAGGATTCAGTCTGAAAATATTATCTACTTTTTGATGTTACCTTTCTCTTTCGAAAGTATACTCCTGCTACTGTTGGCTCAGATGTCCTGTGTTTTAAACACTGCATTTATAGTATTACATTTTTTCCTTCTACTGGTGATAGTTTTATTCTTCAAGTAAATCTTTTTTAGTCTCTGCTGCATTAAAATTTTAGTAAGTTCTAAAATAGTTCAGCTTTTTTAGACTTCAGTAAGTTAAGGTTGGCTTGAGTTTCTGTATGTATTACTTGTAGAGTACTTTGTTTTGATTATTCTATGAGGTAAAGGTTTTATAATTTTTGTTTTAAAATTACAGTTTTTTATAATTAGTTTTTTGCCTTGCTTTTTTCTTTATAAGCATTTTGCTTCCACCTGGTTAAACAATATAAATCATACATTTCTCAATTTACAACATTAAGAAATTAATATTTTATTTTATTTAACATACTAGTTGGGCCAGGAATGGTGGCACATGCCTGTAATTCCAAAGCTTTGGGAGTGCAGAGTGGAGAATCACTGGAAGCCAGAAGTTCTAAACCAGCCTGGGCAACATAGCAAGGCCCTTGTCTCTGCAAAAGATAAAATGAAAATTAGTCAGGTGTGGTGGTGTGTTCCTGTAGTACCAGCTACTTGGGAGGCTGATGCAGGAGACTTGCCTGGGCCCAGGATTACGAGGCTGCAGTGAGCCATGATCACATCGCTGCACTCCAGCCTAGGTGACAAAGAAAGATCCTGTCTCTAAAAATAATAATAAAAAAATAAAAATAAAACATGTTAACTGGAAATGTTTTGTCTTTGGTATGTGCCTAATGCAATAAAATCTCTATTGCTGTTCTCTGTTTCATACTGACTGGACAGGGATTGGCTTTATATAAGGCTCACCACAGTGCCATGCACATGTGGAAGGTGGAGCTTAATAAATAACATTTACCATCACTGATTTACATTGTTTCCCCATCCCATCCATTTTCTTGTAATGTTTTATATAATTTTCTAGAGAGATTCACAGTAAATATAATGGTATTTCAGGTAATTACATTAATGTGCCAGGTTTTAATTAAAATACACATTTTCTAAATATATAATAGAAAACCTGCAACGTTTATAAATAGATAAAATAAATATGTTAAAAATAAAATATATAATTTGAAGTTGAATGCTGTCAATTTGGAAGATTTTTTTAAAGGCCATGATTATTCCATAACTGTTTATTTTCTCTAGATTCTTAATGGTACTCACAATTAAATACTAATAGTGTGGCAACAAATACTTACACTTTGTTTGCAAAATATATTGATGTTCTACTTTAAACTCTCCAGTACATTATGGATGTGACTTGAGCAAAATTCCTATTAACAGAATTTTTATCCGTACATTTGTGAATTAAGGAACAATTAAGTGTTCTCTGTCCCCAAAATATTTCTACTACATAGTCTGAAATTCTTGCAAAATGCTTTATTAATGCTTAATGTCACTTTTAGCTGTTAGTTAACAAATGGAGGTACTTTGTATGTTATATAATAATTCACTGACTCTAAAATTTTTCTCTTTTTAATTCTAAATATTTACAATAGCTCATTATAAAATAACTATAGGATTATCTAATCCTGTAAGATAATGTTGACCTAGTTAAAAATTGAGAACAGGCAAAATGAAAAAGTAATAGTTATTTCCCAAAGTATTTTTTAAAATTCAGTGTTTTGGTTAACTAGATTAAACAATTAGATTGTAACCATGATTGACCATCAAGGCAAACAAACCTGAATTTCATTTGATCATTTTATTTTCTAAACCTCTGTTTAAAAATATATTGAGTTTTTTATGGTTGTTGATAAATGTGGCTGCCCTAAGCTTATAGCAGAAGATCAATGTTTTAAAAATTGAAACAGTATAGGTTTGTATTGATTAATGTGGCTAAATCAAAACGAGAGGTTTTGTAACAGCTTTCTTAGACAGGCTGCTCCCCAGTAATGGCAACCTATCAATTTTAGCTTTCCACTGATAAATCAGCTTGAAAATTGGATGTCAAAATTTTTTTCACTGAAGTAGTGATTTTTTCATGCCCTTTAACCTTTTCTGATATATTAGATTGGTTTATAAGACTAAGCTCTATCTTATAGAAAGCAGTTGTCAAATTGACATTTGGATAGATTTTTAAATGATTGTAACAACTATTTTTATCCCTGTATATAAAATACCTGTGTGTATAATCATATATATTCTACCTCCCTAACTAGAAGGATTGTTTATCATGAGAAAAATTCAATTTCACATTACAAAATTATAGATGTGCTGTTTATGGGTCTTGGATATTCAAAGAAGGTCAGAGCCTCAACTGGAAGGTTAAGACACATGCTTCCAGAAGTATTTTAGTTTTCATTGAGTAGGGACATTGATTTTTTTTCCTTGCGAATTGATTTTTTTTCCTTTTTTTTTTTATTTCCTTGAAAATTACGAATGGATTAATTAATGGCACCTATTCTATGTTGTTATATGGTCAATAGTAACTTGATATGCTTTATTACCAAAAACAAAAATGAAAACAAAAAACTGACAACACTTTCTTATTTATCAGGAACCAGTATTGAGGATTTGAAATAACACTAGAAAAGATTTGATTAACAGCACAGGAAAACAGGCTTAATTTGGATTTAATGGGGTAGACTTCAGTGACAGCTGACAGTACCATACCTTCATGCCTACATAGCCGACTTTAAGTTAGCCTGAAAAGGTATTGATTGTGAAGTTCCTGTTGTATAATTACTTTTTGCTAGGAAAAAAAAATGCATGGTGTATTGATCTAGATGGGAGCATTTGAGTAGCAGTTTCCCTTGGCTAACAGTGAGTGTCATCTTTCAGCCATGATAAATGGTAACGCTCTGGCTCAGCATAATTACTTTGTGGTGAAATGAACCTCCTATCCCCTTCGCCTTTTCCCTGCAAGGAGATATAGTAATCATCATCGTCTGAAAGCCATGATTTACTGAACTAATCATCCTCTTAATAGAGGAAAATCTTTCCCCCCAGAGTGTGTCCAGTTTTGGCTAACTGAAACAGAAATGCATTATGAAATGATAGAATTTTTTTAAATTTCCGAATCCACAAATACACATCTTTTTAATCAACTATCAATTATTCCTGACCTATGCTTCTCCCCTCTGTCTATTCCCAACCTAGTAGGTAACCTTTGATCTTAACATCGAATATAAATAAAAAGAGAAAAGAGAGATGGCCAAATCTTATGTACTCATTTTGACAATAGGTGGAATAATTATGTAAAGAAATTTATTACATTTGGCAAAAATAGGAATTTATTTAGTTAAAATATGTCTTGAAAAGCCTTCTGGGTGTAACACTTTTTCATACAATTTTTAGTGTTAAGCAACATTATTATTTTTTAGTTTCTGTGATGGTTCTCTACATTAAGAGGCAAATAAGATGCCTTTAATGTGGAAACCATACATTCCCCTCAATTCTAAAAAACTAAGATAATTTATATTGCATGTTAGCTTTTTTGACAAAGATATTTAATATGTTATCTATTTTTTATTAAGCCTATGTTATATTTTGCTGAAAATAGATCTGTATTTACTTGCCAGTACTTTAATATTTCCCCTGGGTAATGACTTTTAGTTAAGTAATGTTATTTAAAGAATATCTGGCAGTCATTTTAGATCATTTTAAGACTGCTGTGAAGGGTTTGGATAAAGGTCATTTTCAGTGATTGTGCTTAGTTAAATAAATGTGAAAGGTTTCACAAAGGGAATCTTGCTTTTCAGTGTGCTGTCATAAATTTCCTCTTAGCACATCTGGGAATACCAAGTAAAATGTAGTTGTTTCTGCCTTGAAGGCATTATATTTTATATTTTCCTTCTCTTTGTTTATTTTCTCCTCATAATTCTATTTATTCCCACAACTGAGCACAGAGGTTTCATTTTGTCATAAATTAGATCCTCCACTTTTGACAGTTTGTGGAAACCCCTACATATATTTCTGTAAACGTTTACGAAGAGTAGATTTTTTTGCTAAGACTTCTTGAAAAGTCTGGCGGGTTTTTTTCTTTTTTTTTTCTTTTGGTAAACAATTCCTCCTTGAATGTAACCCTGGTTCACAGTTTGCTCCCACTCTGACCACAGCTGGCCTCTTGCTGTTCACAGCCAAAAAGTGAAATCAATTCTTGGTCTAACAAAATGCCAAAATGCAGATGAAAGCCATTCTGATCATTCATAGTCATTTCCCGTAATTTTATCAGCCTGTGGTACTTATATGATCTCTGGAAAGCATTGTTTATTCAAGTAAATTCAGTCCCAGCTTCTTTGTTGAGTGTTGCTGTCTTCTAGGAAAATAATACTTCCTTAAACCCATAAGCATTGTGAATACTCATCATTATGCAGTTTTCTAAAATAACCATTGCTTTTTCCCCCTAAGGAAATATTACATGTCTAATCAAATCCTTTATTATTTAAATTCTAGAAATTCGTATTCTAGGCAAAGATGTCTCTCTATTTCTTACTGTTAACAAAATTTAAAATTCTGAAACCAAAAAAATGCTAAAATACCTCAATCCAAATGATCATTGATCTAGTATTTTCTTAAAATTTTTTTAATGAGATTAGATAGAAAGCTGCATTATTATAGCTGAATGCTTCAAAGGTCACAGAACAACTGTGAGTTTGATGGAAAACAGCTTTTCTCCTTCCTATTTTAAATGGTTCCTACTTTGATTGCAAGCATTTATTATAATTATCAAGAGATTAGTCTGCTGTGATAGAATCCTTGTAATGGAACCATTTAAAAGGAATATAATGGCAGTTTATTGGATTCTGCAAAAGAAAGGAGCACAGATAAAGGGGTCCTTTTATAAATGGCTCAACTGCTAGCTGAGTATACTAATTTTATTATTCTCTCTTAGTTCCCTCACGTTAGTAGTTTTTGTGGTTAAGATTACAGTTTTTTTCTAATATATAACCTGTCCTCTGGTCATTTCTATGGTTTATGTCTTTTGTAGGGGGTGTGTGTGTGGGTGTGTGTGTGTGTGTGTGTGTGTACTCAGTACTCTCTGATATATCATTTTTGTTTTAGAACATATATTTGTATAATATTTTTTCTAAGATTATTTTGAATATTTACATTTTGATTTTTGAAACTTATAGGCATATTAGATGAGTCCATTCATCACTTCTCATTCATATGTACTTATTCTCTAGGTACGATAAAGCAATCCCTCCCAGTGCAGTAAATACCCAGGAAGTGGGACTTAAGACCTATTCTGTGCTAATACCTTTTCTATAAAAATTAATGCAGTTGACACTCAGGGTAGATATATTTGGATTCTTTCTAATTTCTCAAAGGCAAAAATAAGGGCTTTAACACTTTCTTTTTCTTTGGAGACTTTAATCCATTTGGAGCCAGACACAAGAAAATACAAGGACAAAATTTTTGAAGAACCTAAATTCAGTAAACTAGATATTCCTGTTCTTTCCCAAACTGGAAACTAGTAGAATTGCAGTGTTTGCTAAAATACTTGAATAAACAATTAGAGAATCGATGCCTGCAGAGAAAAGGCACTAAATGTTATCTGTCAGAGGTGTCAGGGCTAGGTAGAAGACTCAAGTTCATCCAAACAGATTCTTGTGAAGTGGGGCACTGGAATGGGGAAACTTAAATAATGCTAAAATAAGGCTATTTTAGAGATTATACACTTTCTGAAAACAAAAATCAGCTAGTAAGTACCTTGCACTAATAGGTATCTTGAGCATAATAGGTCTTCAAGAATATTTTTTGGAAAATCTTGTTTTTATTAAAGTAGTAAAGGAAACATCACTTTTTAAATCTTAGATTTTATATTTCTTTGAAGAATTTCAAATTGTATTATCTCCTTTTTTATATTTTGTGTTATCAATGTACATGTTGTTATTTTCTTAATATTGCTGCTATACAAAAATGCCTGATTTAAGAGGAGTAATGGTTTTATTTCTTCATACTTACCTGAAAATTCTTAAATCAGTTGTCCTATGCCATAAGAAGGCCTTGCATTCCAGGTGCAGTGGCTCATGCCTGTAATCCCAACACTTTGGGAGGCCAAGACTGGCAGATCACTTGAGGTCAAAAGTTCGAGACCAGCCTGGCCAACGTGGTGAAACCCCGTCTCTACTAAAAATATAAAAATTCGCTGGGCTTGATGGCACGCACCTGTGATCCCTGCTCCTGGGGATGCTGAGGCAGGAGAATCACTTGAACCCAGGAGGCAGAGGTTGCAGTGAGTTGAGACTGTGCCACTGCACTCCAGCCTGGGTGACATAGCCAGACTTGATCTCAAAAAAAAAAAAAAAAGAAGAAGAAGAAGAAGAGGGCCATATAGCTTAAAGGTTTCTAGAGATAATAACTCACTGTAAGAGTATACCTAGTTTTCTTTTCTTCATTACTTGAGTTTCATGTTGTACACATAGAAGAATTTGAAATTGTAGTTATGCAACTGTTATTATAGATATAAAAGAAGTTATTTAAAAGAGAGAGACATAGTTCAGAAAGACTGAATAATGAAGGTGGTTAAAGATTTACAAATTTGTTGTACATTCTACAAGTTTACCTTGCTTTGCTATTTAGTTGCATACTTAAGCTTTGCTTAAAAGAATGTTATACATGTGTGTTAATATTTACATGGATGTTTTTAGGTAAATAATCATTGTAGATGCGTGAAGTATGTGTATATAAATAAATAAGAATATTGGAAACATGGAACATAAAAGTAATTCAGAAGGGTAATTTCTGTGCACTCGATTCTTATGAGCACTACACAAAATATCTAAACAAGTGAAATAAGGAAATTTACATGTATTAATTGAAAACTATCTCTGGCATTGATTGTCAAACTAAGTCACCAGAAAGTTATTTCTTACTAAATTTTCCTCAGATATAATTATATCTGTTAATTTTGCAAATGAGTTTTCTATACAACTGAATTTAGTTTTTGCTTCTATCTCTGTTGTAAGCAATACCACACATATAATGCTACTTTCATTAATATGAGTTTGATCAATAGTGGAGCTAAATTTATATATAGGGGAGATGTAAGAATAATAGCAGTCCGCTTGGTAGAAGGTATCACAAGCACACTGTTTCTCTTAGATTTTATATTATAAGTGAATAAAAATAAACTTTTCTACAAATATATTTGTATTTTGTATGCAATATTTTTATTAATTTTATTTAGAAGAATTCAGGGAGACTGGTAAGATCATGCTTTAATCATTTATGAAAATGAAAGCAAAAGAAAAGATTTATGTTTACTTGCTAGTACTGTAATAAGGCAACTGAGAAATATTATTGAAAATAAATTAAGGAATTGTGGCATTTATTCAAGCACTTGGACCAAAAAGGGATAAGAGTTTTACTTTTAGGAATTGTTACAGATCTCCAATCCCTTTAAAAGCCCCGAAGTATGTAAATTTTATAATATGCCTATAGGAAACATTTGGTGGTAAAACCTAACTTGAGCCAGTATGTGTGTGTGTGGTTTTTTTTTTTTTTTTTTTTTTGCCTTTATCCCACTTAGAGTCAATATTTATACATTTCTTTGCAAAAATATTCATTTATTTGATTACGGAGTAGTAATCTAAATGCTACTAGGAATGATATATAATACAAAGTAGCTGCACCATACTGATCTTCTAACATGAGAAAAACTATGATTTGCAAAACATACTCAATCCCAAGGGTTGTGCATAAGAACCATGCTAACGGTACAAATGGCAGATCAAAGCTGCCGTGAGACCTGGAGCAATCAGAGAGGAAAAGTTGAAGTCAGGTCTTTGAATAAATGGGACTTTTTTTGCCCTAGATAATTTCAAATTCAGAATGGTATCATGCCTAGACCAAAGATGTTTTGAGGTACAGAAGTTAAAAACTCAGTTGAGTTAGCAGTATTCAAAAGGAAGGTCCAAATAGGACACATTGTGGTTATTAATGACCTCCCAGGTCACAGTTGAACATTCCATTGGAAATTATTTCCTGTTATAGTTGTATTTGTTGGCTATCCAGAGCTAGCACTTTCGGAGTCCTATTCAGTAATTATGATCTACATTCTTTCTGAGAAGCTGTTTTTTTACAACCTCTCTAGACCAACCCTACCAATATGTATGGTTTTCCAAGTTAAAGGAAAGAAGTATGAAATACATTGTCTATCTTTGCTGTCTCCCTTCCATTTAGATTTGTATTTGATTAGACAGAGCAAACCTAGGCTTAAGTTATGTACCTTATTAGAGAAGTTATTCTCTAATTAGAAGTTATTCTCTAATAGGCTTATTTTCCCTGGGGATATGTGTTAAACAGTATAACTACTACTTTTGCTGCCAGGAGCTTTATCCTAGAGATCAACAGCCCATTCTAGGTATTCTTTTATAATATGCAGCATACCAAGATGACTAAGGCTCACCTTCCTGTTTGAACTATTTTATATCATTGTATAGACACAGATGTACTAAGTGCGGGAAAATAGCATATCCTTCCCTTCCAGAAAAGCAGAGACTTTATTTAGCTTATCTATACTTCTTTTTGCTCCCAATCATTGATGGATTGGCCTATCTGCACCACGCACTTCAGCTGAACACTGTACAGATCTGAAAGGCTTACTTCTGGGAACAGACGTTTATGTATTTCTTTACCTAGAAGGAAAGGATTGTCTTTTCAAAACACAAGGGAAAGTGCATTTTGTAATTCTCTCCTTTCTTCCCTCACTCCCTTACTTTTCCCTCTTGCCTTTTTTCCTCCCTTTTTGGTGTTACAGTAGAGCTTCAAGTATATATGTGATCATTGATGAAAACTTAAGTGTTACAGTAAAGCTGTAATGTTTAGAAACATTTTTAAGTTGTTGTAAAGATTTTCCAAATCAAATAAAAAGTGGTTCAATTTTGATTTACCCACAAATTCAAAGAATTAATATAAATGTATTTTTCTTGCTACATGAGCAAACTCGCTGGAAAAAAAAATGAGACATTTCATTCATTCTAGATCTTGGTATCTCCTCCACATAACATATGCATATATACAAACACAGAACATGAACTCACTTTCCTGGGAAATTTCCAAAACTATGCTAGACATGGATCCAGCTAAATTTGCAAATTCTCTACCAGATAATTCCTTGTGGTTTCTTCTCTTGTCCTTATTATTTTCTTTTTCTACTTATATTAGGCTTAATTTGTTTTTTTTTTGTTTTGTTTCTAATTTTTTGAGGTACAAGCTTAGGTCATTGGTTTTAGATCTTTCTACTTTTTAAAAAATATAAATATTTAAAGCTGTAAGTTTCCTTCCACACACTGCCTTAACTGCATCCCACAATTTTTATCTGTTTTACTTCCTTTATCGAGTTTCAAATGCTTCCTACATTTAAATTTCTTTTGTAACCCATGTATTATTTAGAAGTATGTTGTTTAAGTTTCCGATATTTGGAGTGTTCATAGAGATCTTGTTATTGATTTATACTTCAACTCCATTGTAATCAGAGAACATACTCCATGTAATTTCAGTTCTTTTAAATTTGAAGATTGTTTTAGGACACATTATATATGGCATATCTTGTCAAACATAATGATATGGTTTGGATCTGTGTCCCTGCCCAAATCTAATGTTGAATTATAATCCCCAGTGTTGGAGGTTGGGCTCGGTGGGAGGTAATTGGATCACGGGGGTGGATTTCCCCCTTTGGTGCTATTCCTCTGATAGAATTCTCATGAGATCTGCTTGTTTAAAAGGGTATAGCACCTTCTCCTTCTCTCTCTTCCTTCTGCTCTGGTTATGTAAGACGTGTCTGCTTCCCCTTCGCCTTCTGCCATGATTTTAAGTTTCCTGAGGCCTCCCCAGAAGGAGAAGCTGCTATATTTCCTATATAACCTACAGAACTGTGAGCCACTTAAACCTCTTTTCTTCATAAATTACCCAGTCTCAGGTATTTCTTTACAGTAGTGCAAGAATGGACTAATACACATACCATGTTCACTGGAAAATAATGTACATTTTTCCCTCATTGAACATAGTGTTCTATAAATTTAAATTAGTTCAACATGGTTGATAGTGTGTTTCACACTGTTTCTTTACTAATATGTTTGTCTACTCATTCTCCCTATTAAAAGAGAGATGTTAAAATATTCTAATATGATTGTGAGATTATTTATTCCTATGATTCTGTCAATTTTGCATCATATATTTTAGGCTCTGTTATTGACTAAGTACACATTTGTGAATATTATGTTTCTTCAATAATTGAACTCTTTCTCATTATTAAATATCCCTCCTTATTTCTGGTAATGGTACTTGTTTTAAAGCAAACTTTGTCTGATAATAATATACATAGCTACTCTGGCATCTTATGCTTATTATTTATATGCTTTTCTATTCATTTATTTTCCACTCATCTGTGTCTGTTTTTTAGTGCATTTTGTGAACACACAACATATAGTTGAGTATTGCTCTTTTTTTTGAAACAGGGTCTTGCTATGTTGCCCAGTCTGGCCTCAGACTCCTGGGCTGAGATGAACCTCCTGCCTCAGCCTCCCAAGTAGCTGGGGTTGTAGGTGCATGCCACTGCACCTAGTGGGTATTGCTTTTTAATCTGTTTTGATCTCTGCCTTCCAATTAGAATGTTTAGTTTATTAATGTTGATTATAATTATTGATGTGATTGGATTTAGCTCTAAAATTTTAATATTTATTTGTTTCTGTGTGTCTACTCTGTTTATTTCTGCTTTGTGCTCTATTCTCCCTTTCATTCTTTTTTTGAATTATTTGAATATTTTTAGAATTTCATTTTAATTTATATATTACATTTTTCCTATGTATTTTTGCAGCATATTTTTAGCGGTTGTCTAGGGATTATTTTATACATCCTTAAGTTTCAGTTTACATAGAGTTAATAGTGTACCACTTTATGTAAAACATAGAAACCTTGAAACCATATAGATTCATTTGTAGCTTATCAGACAGGGTCTTAGTCACCTTGCCCCATTGCTAGGGACTGCAGTTGAACTCAATCCAAATGCTCAGAAATGGGTAACTCACCAATTCCTCCAAATTTTCCTCACCTCCAAAATGATTCTATTTTTGTTTACTCCCAGAACACTCACATTGTTGTAACCTCTATTTTGTTCAAATTTTATAATTGCTATCTGTAGGAGATTCAATTTATGAGGCGTTTACTCCTCCAAACTGGAAGTAGAACTCGAACTAGGAGTAATTTTTCATTTATTCCTGTCCTTTACCACTCCTCCAGTAACCTTCCCTGTGCCCCTGTATTATATCAGATAGTCCTGTTGGCTCTATCAATGAAAGATATTCCATTTCTGACCTCATCTCTTCATTTTCAATGCTATGCACTACCAGTGTCTTCATCCTGGACTTCTACGCTATCTTGCTAACCTGTCTTTCAGCTTCCACTTTAACACTACCATTGTTTTCCTCACACTGAAGCCAAAGTAAGATAAAGTAAAAATTTAATTTTATTACTACCCCTTCCTTAAAACCTTCAAAGACTCCTTCAAGACCCCAAATGAATTTGTCCCTGCCTACCTTTTAGAACACATTTGATCCCCTTATTCACTAGGCTTAAGCCATACTAACATTCTTTCTGTTAAACACACCAGGCTTATATCCAACTTAATGCCTTCCCTGCAGGCTGTCTCTACTGTCAGTGCTTTTACCTTTAATCTTTGGGTGGCTGGATCCTTTTCATCATTGAGCTGTCAGCTCATATGTCAACTTCTCATAGAGGCTTTCCCCAACCATACTGTATATAATATTTCTAGTCCATCTCTATCTCATGACTAAGCTTTATTCTATTCATAATACTTAACATTATCCACAAGTATTTTGTTTACATACTCTGCTTAACTACAGGAGAATGTAAACTCCATGAGGGCAGAGACTTTTTTTTACTCTTGATCAGTGCTGTATCCTCAGCTCCTAGAAATAGTGCCTGTTATAGAATAGCCATTAAATAGGTATATTTTTATTGAATACACACATACATCAGAGATACTGTGGGTTCAGTTCCAGACCACTACAATACAGTGAACATCACAATAAAGGAAGTCACATGAATTTTTTGGTTTCCCAGTTTACACTATACAGAAGTCTGTTAAGTGTGCAATAGCATTATGTCAAAGAAATGAAAACACTTTAATTTAAAAATACTTTATTGCTAAAATGTTAATGATCATGTGAAACTTCAGCAAGTTATAATCTTTTTGCTGATGAAGGGTCTTACCGTGATGTTGATGGCTGCTGAAGGTTGGAGTGGCTGTAGCAATCTCTTAAAACAAGAAAACAATGAAGTTTTGCCACATCAGTTGACTCTTCCCTTCACAAAAGATTACTCAGCAGTATGTGATGCTGTTTGATAGCATTTTCCCATAGAACTTCTTTCAAAATTGGAGTCAGTCCTCTCAAACCCTGCAGCTGCTTTATCAATTAAGTTCGTGGAATATTCTGAATGCTTTGTTGTCATTTCAATAATGTTCACAACATCTTCACCAGGAGGAAATTCCATCTCAAGAAACCATTTTCTTTGTTCATAAGAAGCAACTCCTCATCCTCAAAAGTTTTATTATGAGATTGTAACAATTGCTATTGCTATTTCCACTATATCTGCAGTGATTTCCTCCACTGAAATCTTTAATTCCTGAAAGTCATCCATGAAGGTTGAAATTAGCTTCTCCCAAACTCCTGGTAATGTTGATATTTTGACATCCTTCCATGAATCACAAATGTTCTTAATGGCATTGAGAATGTTGAATCCTTTCCAGAAGGTTTTTGATTGATTTTGCCCAGATCCATCAGAGAAATCACTAGCTATAGCATTACAAAATGTGTTTCTTAAATAACAAAATTGAAAGTTGAAATAATTCCTTGATGCATGGGCTACAGAATGGCTGTTGTGTTTTGCAGGCATGAAAACAATATTCATCTCCTTGTACATCTCCAATCAAAGCCCCTCGGTGACCAAGTACCTTGTCAATGGGCAGTAATATTTTGAAAATCTTTTTTTCTGAGTAGTAGGTCTCAATAGTGGGCTTAAAATATTCAGCTAACCATGCTGTAAACAAATATGCTGTCACTAGGCTTGATTGTTCCATTTTTAGAGCACAGGCAGACTAGATTTAGCATAACACTTAAGGGCCCTAGAATTTTTTGAATGGTCAATGAACTTTGGCTTCAACTTCAAGTCATTAGCTGCATTAGCCCCTAATAAGAGAGTTAGCATGCCCTTTGAAGCTTTAAAGCCAAGCATTGACTTTTCTCTAGCAATGAAAGTCCTAGGTGACATTTTCTTCCTATGTAAGGCTGTTTCATCTACATTGAAAATCTGTTGCTTAGTGTAGCTGCCTTCATCAGTGATCTTAGCTAGATCATTATATAACTTGCTGCAGCTTCTACATCAGTACTTGCTGCTGCTTCATCTTGCACTTTTACAGTATTGAGATGGCTTCTTTCTTTAAGTCTCATGAAATAACCTCTTCTAGCTTCAAACTCTTCTTCTAGGCTTCATGGAATTGAAGAGATAGGGCTTTGCTCTGGATTAGGCTTTGGCTTAAGGAAATGTTGTGACTGTTGTGATCTATCGAGGCCACTCAAACTTTTTCCATATCAGCAATAAGGCTATTTTGCTTTTGTATTAGTGTTTTCACACTGTTTTAAAGATACTGCCAGAGACTGGGTAATTTATTAAAGGAAAGAGGTTTAATTGACTCACAGTTTGCATGGCTGGGGAGGCCTGAGAAAACTTACAATCATGGTGGAAGGGGAAGCAAGCACCTTCTTCACAAGGCAGCAGGAGAGAGAGAAATGAAGGAGGAACTTCCAAACACTTATAAAACCATCAGGTTTCATGAGAACTCACTCGCTGTCAGGAGAACAACATGGGGTAAACTGCACCCATAATCCAGTCATTACAAGTCCCTCCCTCGACACATGGGGATTACAATTGGAGATGAGATTTAAGTGGGAACACAAAGCCAAACCATATAAGCTTTCTTATCATTCATGTGTTCACTGGAGAAGAACTTTTAATTTCCTTCAAGAACTTTTTCTTTGCATTCACAACTTGGCTAACCATTTGGAGAAAGAGACCTCGCTTTTAGCCTGTTTCAGCTTTCAACATGTCTTCCTCACTAAGCTTAATCATTTCTGCCTTTTGATTTAAAGTCAAAGACCTGAGCCTCTTCCTTTCTCCTGAACAGTTAGAGGCCATTGTAGGGTAATTCATTGGCCTAATATCAGTACTATTGTGTCTCAGGGAATAGGGAAGCCCAAAGGGAGGGAGAGGGACAGGGTAACCACCAGTTGGTGTAGCAGTCAGAAAGCACAATATTTATTGTTTAAATTTACCAACTTATATGGGTGCAGTTTATGGCACCCTAAAACAGTTGTAGTAACATCAAAGGTGATGGCTGACAAATAACCATAACATATAATAAGAATGAAAAAGTTTGAAATATCACAAGAATTACTAAAATGTGACAGAGACACAGTGAGCATATGCTGTTGGGACTATGTCATGGATAGATTTGCTAGATGCAGGGTTGCCACAACTCTTCAATTTGTAAAAAAAAAAAAAAAAAAAAAAAGTATCTGTGAGCACATTAAAGTAAAGAGCAATAAAACAAGATATGGCTATGCTTAATTTGCCAGCTGGACTTGGTATATGATTTATTGAGCCTCCTTTCCTTATCTATGAAATTTGGGTATTAAAACATATATCATAGAACTATTGTAAGAATTATATGTTTAAGGGATATAATGTAGTGCCTGGCTCACATTTGTTACTCAGAAAAATTATCTTATTGAGAATCACAAAAAAGAAAAGAGACATCTAATATGCCCTACTTTTTCTCAGAGCAAGAAAAATTATATATATTTTTTGAGGATTATACCACAACCTTGAGAGAAAAAGTGAGAGGAAAGAACCTTAGAGCTCCTATTATCCAAGATGATAGAAAAATACTTCAAGCAAGCCTGGGAGCTCTATAAAATCTGATTCAACCCTCCCTCCCCTTACTGCCTCAATCCACAATGAATTTTATATTATTCCATTTGTAGTCTGGAATTTATAATCTGGAAAGTTCTCTGGAAATGTTGGAATGGGATTCAGACTATGGGATGATCAAGGCTATCACAATCTCAAGCAAAATTCATTTATCCATTTGTGGAGCACTCCTATGTTAGGAGAAAAGGAGGAAATCACTGAGAAACCTTTTTTTTTTAATGGGAGTTGATGGTTTTTAGGCTCATTCTTTTTCAGAGTGGCTGTACTCCGAAGTAAGTAGCCCTGCTTTCCTCGTCCACATGGCACATCCCTCTTTATCATTAAAGGCTCATTTCTAACATCATCTGTCTCTTTTTGCCCCAGCAGAATTCATAATTCCTTCACATGTGCCCTCAAAGCACTTTATTCAAACATTGATTATATTATATTGTAATTATTTATTTATTTGTTCTCCTTTCCACAATACTGTAAGCTTTTAAGTAGAAAATACTCCTTACTAATATTTATTGTATTAACTCCTAGCACAGTTGCTAGAGCATGGTAGTTCACTCAAAAACAGACGCTGTAGCAAGCACTATTTCTGAGCAATGGGAATAGAGCAATGATAAGACAGAAAAGACCTCTGCCTTCATGAGCAAGTAGGAGGTGGCATGACTGAGCTAACGTGCTTAACATCCCCTGCCTCATAGTAAATGATATTTTTAAGTGAAGAATCACCATCTCCCTGACAACACATTCCAAAGTATAAATCAAAGGGCTATCAATAAGTGTTACTTAAATAAAATAGTGTGTGGTCAAATGAATTTAGGAAATGTTGAGTACCCAAACAGTAAACAGTTTTGTTTACTTCAGATTTCCACTATTGTGGAAAACTTCACCAGATTCCCTAAAGTTAGTTAATCAAGTCTTCCTAAGTGTATTCTAAAACATTTGTTACACCCTCTGTTGCTCTATCTTAAGACATCTGTAAGAGAAAATCTTCTGGCTCTTTTACAAAGGGTCATTGCCATCTTTAAATAGTTCAGAATCAATAAGATCCGTCTATTGCTTTGAAAAGAATGTGCTTTTAGAGAAGGCAGAGGTCATTTATTATCAGCTAAATGTACATCATTTTATGTTCATTATTTATATTTAGAATTAGAAAAAAACTTCCATTAAAGGTTAAATCAATGGATTATGGATTAGTGAGTTGTGAAGTGTGTGCTGAGTTTTCTAGTCATGATATATGCCATTGTTTTAAATACATAAACCTCCTTTATGTGAAAGAGGAAATAATGAAATTGATTACGAGTGCAGCTGTCCATCTGTAATTATAGGTTGTGTAACCTGTGTACAAAATCTTGGGTTTTTATTAACATGTTATCATTATTAATTTTACGTGAACTATTTAAATTTTGGATATTGAGTCAAAATAAGCAAAATTCTGATAATTACCTAAATTGGGGAAATAGTTTAAAACCACTTCAAAAGGTGAATAAGAAAATATTTCAGACATTTTAATATAAAATTTAATTTAAATATAATTGCAATAACAGATATAAATCTCGAAGTAAATACTTAAAAAGTTTAAATTGTATAAATACATCTGTTATGCTGATCTTTAGAAAAATATTTTATACCTGAATAGTAAAAATGAGTTCAAAATTAAATGTTATCTTTAAATATCAATTTTAAATAAGTACAAAATCATTTCTGTATTGTGAATGCCATTTTTAAAAATATCCACATTAATGAGAATTTGGAAGAAAAATATAATGAAAGATTGCCATATGGATGCTGAACTAGCGGTTCTTTTTCTTGTTCTTTTATTATTATAATACTCTTAATGTGGCAAATATAAGTCAGGGAGAGAAAATTACTTTGAGATGGCTTATAGTTTTAAGGACTGACATGTGTAGGAAAAGAACCGAAGCACCCAGTGTGGAGAGTTTGATTGTTTTCTGAATGGGCACAAAAGTGAAAACTTCAGCCAAGTTAAGAGCTTTTGTAAATAGGAAGTTAATTGTAAAACTAACAAGTACACTTTTTAATTAGTTTAAAAGCAGATGTGTTTGATAACTTTTTGGTGGGATGGAAACATTTTTCTTTGGCATGTCTCATAAATATCAGAAAGAATCAAATACAAATAGGCCGGATTGCATTTAATTACTGAGATGATTGCATAGCCTAAAGCAGACTTCACAAAGGCAGACTAAATTGTCACCATGTTCTTAATTTACTATGTTGTATTTTCCTTTTTGGGCTAAAAGTGTTATTGGCAAATAATTCCCTCCTACAAAAGAATAATAAGCTTCTTAAAAAGTGATGCTTTTAGTTCCATTATCAGTAGTTTCATAACTACTTCCACCTCACTTAGTGGAGAAGCAAAATGGGACATACATGATTTTGTTAAAATCCATAAGCATGTTTAATACTTAGGAGCTTTCCTCTGCCTTTGAAGACTATTCTGTGTCATAACTTTGTTTTAAAATTTATGTCTACTTTTATTACATGAAAAAACTGTGAGACAGCAATCACATTAACAAATAATAAATAAAAAATTAATTATTTAAAATAAATTACTTAAAATTGTATTTAAATATTTTCTTTGAAATAGTTATTAATGTTAATATGATTAATAACAAATATTAATAATAGCTGCCTATTACTTGCAAACACTATTATGAGTACTATAGGGTTGCAAAGCTGCATGAGGTGAAAATCCTGATCTCTTGTTGCTTACAATCTAGTAAGAGTGTCAAGGTATAAATGCATGAGGCATTAAATTAACAGTTGAGATCCAAAAAAAGAACAATACAGAAATAACGCCGCATATCTACAACTATCTGATCTTGGACAAACCTGAGTAAAACAAGCAATGGGGAAAGGATTCCCTATTTAATAAATGGTGCTGGGAAAACTGGCTAGCCATATGTAGAAAGCTGAAACTGGATCCCTTCCTTACACCTTATACAAAAATTAATTCAAGATGGATTAAAGACTTAAACATTAGACCTAAAACCATAAAATCCCTAGAAGAAAACCTAGGCATTACCATTCAGGACATAGGCATGGGCAAGGACTTCATGTCTAAAACACCAAAAGCAATGGCAACAAAAGCCAAAATTGACAAATGGGATCTAATTAAACTAAAGAGCTTCTGCACAGCAAAAGAAACTACCATCAGAGTGAACAGGCAACCTACAAAATGGGAGAAAATTTTCGCGACCTACTCATCTGACAAAGGGCTAATATCCAGAATCTACAATGAACTCAAACAAATTTACAAGAAAAAAACAAACAACACCATCAAAAAGTGGGCGAAGGACATCAACAGACACTTCTCAAAAGAAGACATTTATGCAGCCAAAAAACACATGAAAAAATGCTCATCATCACTGGCCATCAGAGAAATGCAAATCAAAACCACAATGAGATACCATCTCACACCAGTTAGAATGGCGATCATTAAATCAAGTCAGGAAACAACAGGTGCTAGAGAGGATGTGGAGAAATAGGAACACTTTTACACTGTTGGTGGGACTGTAAACTAGTTCAACCATTGTGGAAGTCAGCGTGGTGATTCCTCAGGGATCTAGAACTAGAAATACCATTTGACCCAGCCATCCCACTACTGGGTATATACCCAAAGGACTATAAATCATGCTGCTATAAAGACACATGCACACGTATGTTTATTGTGGCACTATTCATAATAGCAAAGACTTGGAACCAACCCAAATGTCCAACAATGATAGACTGGATTAAGAAAATGTGGCACATATACACCATGGAATACTATGCAACCATAAACAAGGATGAGTTCATGTCCTTTGTAGGGACATGGATGAAATTGGAAACCATCATTCTCAGTAAACTATCGCAAGAACAAAAAACCAAACACCACATATTCTCACTCATAGGTGGGAATTGAGCAATGAGAACACATGGACACAGGAAGGGGAACATCACACTCTGGGGACTGTTGTGGGGTGGGGGTAGGGGGAGGGATAGCATTGGGAGATATACCTAATGCTAGATGACGAGTTAGTGGGTGCAGCACACCAGCATGGCACATGTATACATATGTAACTAACCTGCACATTGTGCACATGTACCCTAAAACTTAAAGTATAATAATAATAAAATTTAAAAAAAGAACAATACAATGATTAATTGCCAAATTTACAAGCAAGAGTATTTTAGAGAGAGGAATGTCATGTGATACGAAATAAATATTAGAAACATAGCAAAGAAGAATACACAATTAATTGCCAATTCGATAAGCATTAAAATTTTAATGAGAAGAATAGCATAGAACTTGGAATGAACACGATTGGAGGAAACAGTCAGAAGGGAGTAAAGATTCTAAATAATGCAGTAAGAGAGATGATACTGGAAAGGGGGCACACTCTGTGGACCCTGAGAAGCAGGATAGGAAATTTACTTCAATATTTCTGTCATTTCAGTAAATATTGCATTAAAAATTGTTATGTTTGAAAAGAAACAAATCTGGATTTTTTGAAAACATATTGTTGTAGAAATAGAAATGCAAAAATACATGCACTTTAGTCTGTGTAACAGTTGATGTAATTACTATTTATTGGTGGACTCATGGCAGGCACTAGGAAAAGAGCATTATAAGAACTGTTACATACGTATGAATGAGAAACGAATACTCAGAGAAGTTGTCATTTACCTAGTAGCTGGCAGGGCTGGGATTTGAACCCATATCTTAGTAGACTGTCTCATGCTGCTGCTGCTGCTACTGCTGCTTTCTTATATGTGCCAGGCACTGGGCTAAACACTTTACATATATTCCTTCTATCAGTTTTACAAAATCGATTTAATTTATCCCTATTTTGTGAATGAAAGAACTGAGGTTTAGATAATTGCAGTAGTAAAAATCATGAACTTAATAATTTTAATACCAGGCTTGTAAATGTGACATAGCTAATAAGACATCTTTAATATAAAATATTTTATGAGATTTAAAAAACATTGATTTTGCTGTGATAGACGTAGTTTCAAAAACAATTGACAATTGTACAATTTAGCATTTAAGGATATTCCTCAAAGTAAGTCCTTTTCTGTGGGATTTCTAACAGTAATCAAATGTTGAAGTCTTATGGGGAAGAATTTTTAATTATAATTTCTAAAAATATGTAAGCCTATTCAATATAGCAGTAATTATTAAGATGAAAGAATGCCTACTTTCTTCCAAGTGTGGTAATTGCTCCATAGAATTAGATATTTCACAAGTAATTTTACAGTTTTGTTAATTAAGATTAAAGTAATTATCTTGGCCCTAAGATTGCTTTAAACTGAGAGTCTAGCTCTACTGGCAGAAAAGAAAAAGAGTGTATATGAGCTCTAAAAAGGTTTGTATGCTATTCCTGCCCCCACCATCTCCAGAAAAAAAAAGGCTGAGTCAGAAAAAGAGCTTGTTAAAGACGCGAAGAGTGAAAATGCAATTCCACATTTGTGGTAATAGAGAGCTTATTGAATAAAGCTAAAAACAAATCATTTCTCTCTTTTTACTCTCCAGCCCTGCCTTCTTGTTTAATATTTGGAGTCACTTTTTTCCTTCATGTTAATAAAGTGAAAAAATATACTCGTTATACTAAATTTTTCCTCAAATGGCTTCACCTTTAAAACCTTCCATTGACCTCAGCCAAATCTTTTTTTTTTCATTTATTTCAATAGGTTTTGGGGGGAAAAGATGGTGTTTGGTTACATGAATAAGTCCTTTAGTGGCGATTTCCGAGATTTTGGTATACCCATCACCGGAGCAGTGTACACTGTACCCAATTTGTAGCGTTTTATCCCTCATCCCCTCCCACCCTTTCTTTGAGTCCCCAAGTCCATTGTATCATTCTTATGCCTTTGCATCCTCATAGCTCGTCTCCCACTTATGAGTGAGAACATATGAGGTTTGGTTTTCCATTCCTGAGTTACTTCACTTAGAATAATGGTCTCCAATTCCATCCAGGTTTCAGTCAAATCTTTTATGTAGGATCACACTTGGTGACCTTTAAGAAATTGAACCATCACAAGAAATCAGTTGGCAGTGCTCTACTGGGGTGGCTCTTCCTCTTTAGTCATAGATTAAGGAAAGCTCAAGAACCACAACTCTACTGCTCTGTCTGAACACTCAATTGTTAATTTTGTTCCTCTTCTTTTAGCTGAAATTCAGATTTTATAAATATTGTGAATAAATATTTTGTGAGAGTTGAGCTCAATTTTCTGGACAACACACTTGAAATACTTGCTCTTATGTCTTACAGTCGCATACAGAACCTGACCAGATGTTTATGGGGTTTTTTTTCTTTTTTCTTTGCTCTTTTTTTTTTTTTTTTAAGACAGGGTCTCACTCTGTTGCCCAGAATGGAGAGCAGTGGTGCAATCTCAGCTCACGGCACCCTCTGCCTCCCAGGTTCAAGCAATTCTCCTGCCTCAGCCTCCCAGGTGGCTGGGAGTACAGGCACCCGCCACCACACCTGGCTAATTTTTGTGTTTTTTTTTTTTCAGTAGAGACAGGGTTTCACCATGTTGGCCAGGCTGGTCTCGAACTCCTGACCTCCAGGGATCCACCTGCCTCAGCCTCCCAAAGTGCTGGGATTACAGGCATGAACCACTGCACCCAGCCTGTTTTTTTTCATCTGTGGTTATCACATTGAAATTTTCCCTTAAAGACTATAAAACCACTTTATTCCTTCAGACACCAGAAAATTAGGCTTATAGGGAATGATAACCAAGAGACAAAAAGCAACAGCTAAATTTTTTTTGTTCTTAAAAAAACTGCTTTTCCTGAAGAAAGTAAAATAAAATAAAGCCCAGATTAAAGAATGAAATATAAAGACATCTAATACTCTTATCAGAAGACCTTTCTGCATCATTTCAAAAAAATAAAAGGCTGTAAGCCTCTGATAAGATTATTTTAAGGACAGAATGAAGATTTCCTCTTGAATGATTTGCTCTGCCCTTTATCAAAAAGACATGTGTCTGTCCATTTTAACATTTCTGGTATAAATATACCTTGTCCTTTAAAAATTACTGCATAACATTAAAATCACAAACATTGCTATACATCATCAACAGTCAAGCCAGAGAGCCAAATCAGGGATGAACTCCCATTCACAATTGCCACAAAAAGAATCAAGTACCTAGGAATACAGCTAACTAGGGAGGTGAAAGATCTCTATGAGGAGACCTACAAACCACTGCTCAAAGAAATGAGAAATGACACAAATAATTGGAAAAACATTCCATGCTCATGGATAGGAAGAATCAATATCATTAAAATGGCCATACTGACCAAAGCAATTTATAGTTTTAATGCTATTCCTATTAACCTACCATTGAGATTCTTCACAGAACTAGAAAAAACTATTTTAAAATTCATATAGGACCAAAAATAGCCCAAATACCAATGCAATCATAAGCAAAAATAATAAAGCTGGAGGCATCACACTATCCAACTTCAAAATATACTACAGGGCTACAGTAACCAAAACAGCATGGTGGGTACAAAAACAGACACATAGACCAATGGAACAGAATACAGAACCCAGAAATAAAACCAGATACGTACAACTATTTGATCTTTGATGAACCTGACAAAAGCAAGCAATGGAGAAAGGATTTCTTATTCAATAAATTTGGTGCTAAGATAAGTGGCTAGCCATATGCAGAAGATTGAAACTGGACCCCTTCCTTATACCATACACAAAAATAAACTCAAGATGGATTAAAGACTTAAACGTAAAACCCAAAACTATAAAAACCCTGGAAGATAGCCTAGGCAATACCATTCAGGACATAGGCATGGGCAAAGATTTCATGACGAAGACACCAAAGTATTTCCAACAAAAGCAAATATTGACAAATGGGATCTGTTTAAAGAGCTTCTACACAGCAGAAGAAAATATCAATAGACTAAACAGACAACTTACAGAATGGAAGAAAATTTTTGCAAACTATGCATCTGACAAAGGTCTCATCCAGTATCTTTTAGGAACTTAAACAAATTTACAAGCAAAAAACAAACAACCCAATTAAAAAGTGGGAAAGAACATGAACACTTTTCAAAAGAAGACATATATGTAGCCAATAATCATATGAAAAAAAGTTCAACATCACTGATCTTAGGAGAAATGCAAATCAATACCACAAGGAGACACCATCTCACACCTGTCAGAATATGGCTATAATTAAAAAGTCAAAAACAACAGATGCTGGTGAGGTAGTGGAGAAAAAGGAACACTTGTACATTGTGGGAGTGTAAGTCAGTTCAACCATTGTGGAAGGCAGTGTGGCAATTCCTGAAAAACCTGAAGACAGAAATACCATTAGATCCAGCAATCCCATTACTGGGTATACACCCAAAGGAATATAAATCATTCTGTTATAAAGACACATGCATGTGTATGTTCATTGCAGCACTATTCACAATAGGAAAGATATGGAATCAACCTAAATACCCATCAATGATAGCCTGGATAAAGAAAATGTGGTACATATACACCATGGAGTACTATGCTTCCATGAAAAAGAATGAGATCCTGTCCTTCGCGGGGACTTCGATAGAGCTGGAGGCCATTATCTTAGCAAACTAACAGGCACACAAAATGAAACACCACATGTTCTCACTTGTAAATGGAAGCTAAATGATGAGAACACATGACACATAGAGGGAAATGACACACACTGGGGCCTATATGAGAGTGGAGGGTGGGAGAACAGAGAGAATCAGGAAAAATAACTGGTGGGTACTAGGCTTAATACTTGGATGATGAAATAATCTGTACAACAAACCCCCATGACACAAGTTTACCTATGTAACAAACCTGCACAAGTACCCCTGAACTTAAAAGGTAAAAAAAAACTACTGTGTAACATTAACATGATATTTCAAAGTTCACTGTAAGTGAAGAGTTTACTTGCATAGTATATTTTATGCCTAGATGTTTTATTTTTCATATTATGTAACTAATAATAAGTTATCATACTTTAACCAAATAGTTCTACCTTTTTCTCTTTCTGATAAATAAGTAAATTTGGAGTAAAAGTGATGCCAAGAAGTAAAATATATTATTGCTGCAGTGAGCAATACAGGGGAAAAGGAAGGCAGAAGGTAGCAGAAACTACAAAGGGGGAAGTGTAGAGAGGGCCGCAGCTTAACAAAGTAGTAACTCAGTAAAAGCAACACATACTGGAATTAAAATTTTAGACAAAATGTTACTTTCCTATCCACTTTCTTTTTTCATGTCTTTATTTGATTTGGTTGATAATAAACTTTTCTAATTATTAAGTATAGCTTATACCATCTAACCTATACTTTAATTATATTCATGCTTTTTTGCCTAAAGTTTCATTATTATTAGTGGGGGATCTTCTTGATTTGATACTGGCATTTATTACTGTCTTCCTCTAGTTGAATCCAAAATGTTTCAGAGAATTTATCAAGAATCATCATTAATAATAACTATATCCTACTGATATGCATGGAAATAAATGGGGATATAAACAAAAAGTTGAAATGCAGCTCAGTGATGTATTTACAATTCTGATTATAGAATCCTATCTTTCCTTCCATGTTTAGCAATCACATGGAGAAGGAACAAATTAGTCTGGCTTTAAAACATTGAACTAAAAACTAGGATTTGACTATCTGAGCCATAGCTTTACAGTGTCAGAATATGAGAGTATACTTTGTAAAGGCAGGAAGGATGCATTTTTCAAGAACTTCACCAATTAATTTGCAATGTAAATTGATATAATAACCAGATAATAATACACAACCCTAGGTAAGGGGGAATGGAAGAGTGTCAGAGAAAGAAGACCCTGAAATAATACATAGGCAAGAGTCAGAATAGTAGTAATGGCTTAAGATATATATCAGATGTAAGAGGGGACTTCAGAAGGTTCACAGAAAAATGGCATTAAAAGATAGGAATAAAGACATATAAACTTTATCCCTCAACATAAATACCATCAAGTTCAGGACACTTTTGTAAGTGATACCAGCCATTTAGTCCATCCCTAAAGAACTGAGGGTCTTGGAATTTAACATGTCAGTACAGTTTTTTTTTACATTATTAACTGAAGAAAAGGGTACCCTTTACAAACTTTTTAAGATTAGGAAACAAAAAGAAGTTACAAGGAGCCAAATCAAGACTGCAAAAAAGAAGTTACAAGGAGCCAAATCAAGACTGCATGATGCACTCCTGCTGATTTCCCATAGAAACTCTTTGAAAATTGCACTTATTTGATAAGGGGAATGAGCAGGAACATTATCAAGTCAGAGGACTCTCTGATGAAGCTTTCCTGGGCATTTTTGTGCTAAAGCTTTAGCTGACTTTCTCAACACACTCTCATAATAAGCAGATATTATCATTCTTTGGTTCTCCAGAAAGTCAGCAAGCATAATGCCTTGAGCATCCCACAAAACTGTTACCATGACCTTTGCTCTTGACCAGTTCTCTTTTGCTTTGACTGGACTACTTCTACCTCTTGGTAGCCATTTTTTTGATTGTGCTTTGTTTTTAGGATAGTAAGTTTTATCTCCTGTTACAGTTGTTCAAAGAAATACTTAAAGGTCTTTATCCTACTTGTTAAAAATTTCTGTTGAAAGCTCTGCTCTCATATGCAGCCGATATGGGTGCATTGATTTTGGCACCCATCCAGTGGAAAGTTTGCTTAACTTTAATTTCTCAGTTAGAATTTGTAAGCCGAACCAGTTGAGATTTCTACAGTATTGGTTATTATGTCCAATTGGTCCTCTTCAATTAGGGTACAAGCAAGATTACTTTTTTTGATAAATTGTTGTAGATGATTTGCCTCTGCCTCTGCAGGCTTCATCTTCAACACTGTCTTGTCTCTTCTTTTTTTTTTTTTTTTTTTTTTAAAGACAGAGTTGTACTCTGTTGCCCAGGCTAGAGAGCAGTGGTGCAAACACACCTCATTGTAAACCTTGACCTCCTGGACACAAGCTATCCTCCTGCCTCGCCTCCTGAATAGCTGGGACCACAGACATGTGCCACCATGCCCTGCTAATGTTTTTGTTTTTTGTTTTTTGTTTTTTGTTTTTTGTTGTTGTTGTTGTTGTTTTTTAGTTTTTGTAGATAAAGGGTCATACCATGTTATCTAGGCTGATCTTGAACTCTTGAGCTCAAGCAATCCTCCCATCTCAGCCTCCCAAAGTGCAAGGATTACAGGCATGAGCCACCACATTTGGCTTGTCTCTTTAAAAAGTCATCCATCAACACCTGTGAAAACAAGGGGGACAATACAAGTTTTTTATTTGTAAACTTCTGATTTCTTTAATTGTTCCCATGTTTTTTTAACCATCAATGATTTTATCATTCTTCCACCGAAACTTTACCATAAATTTGGTACTTGTTCTTAGTTCAGTTTTAGCGGCACTTACATTGCTCAGAGAGGGTTTTGTTCAAACTGATGTCTTACCCTTCTTAGTCCCTTAAACTATATCCTGTTCAGACATGTAGCAAGTTAGTACAAGTTTATTTTGGTGCAAAAAATTTGAAATCCATGCATAATGTTTTCATAATACACATTTTCCATGAACTTTTTGAAGTCCGCTAGTATGTGTATAGATATATATTATAGGTAAGAGATTTTGTGTGTGTGCACACATGCATGCACAAACCCACAGCATTGCGGTACTATATATCACTGGGAATACATCCAACAGGACACAAGACATGTTAAGTAAAAGGGCGCTGACCTTTCTTATGGTGGAGAACAGTGCCAGTAAATATAGACTGTGTCTTTTCAACATATTTTGTAATCATGTTTCATTAGTGATTTCTCATATATATACTTATACATTCACCTGGGCAGCAAGTGGGTTCCCCCATTTTCATTACTTTGTCTCACCTCTTTCCTTCAATTTGGCAAAAATTTTAACTATAAGTTTGTTTTTATTATGAAATAGACTGAAAGCTGCACAAAGGCTAGAATCATGCTGGTATTTACCTAGTATGCATACCTCGTATTTAGTCTGTGGCTTGGCTCATAGATTTGTACAGTAAGTGTTTGTTCTAATGAATGAACATAGACATTACACATACAGTACTCTATGTATATCATAGTTATCACTGTTTATCCAGAGTATTTAGTACTGGTTTTAGAGAGGCAGGAAACAGCTATGCTGGTGCTGTCAATGTAGTATTCTTAAGATAGTCCATTTTCTTGGTTGCTTTCCTTGCAGTTAAAAGCGGTGCAGCATAAGCAAGGAAGTCAGACTGCCTGAGGACACATTCTGCCACCAGCTAGTTGTATGATCTTGGGCACATTACTTAACCACTCTGTGCTTCCATTTCTTCATCTGTACAATGAATTAATAATAGTACCTATCTCAAAGGGATTAATGAAAAGTAGTTGAGTAGTGAGTAGATATGTGTACAATATTTAGAAATGTACCTAAACACAATAAGCTCTCAGTAAATATTGGCCTATTTTCTTGATCACTAAAGTGGTAGGAAGGGAATATTACTAATTATATAATAGCTCTTAAAGTTTTTGTCTGGAAATGTCTCACTTCTGCTCACATTTTATTAGCTGGAGGAGGTCACATCAACATGATTAAGTTCAAAGTGATAGAAAAGTACAATTTTAAAATGTGTATTGAAGGAGAGGATAACCATTTATAACTCTCAGTACTTATGTTTTTGTTTAATCTTGGTAGGATTAGAATTCGTGCACAGAAGTCCTGACCTCAGTGATTACCACTTAACTCTTGTAGCCAAAGGGAAATTCTGTTTCTTATGTATTTTATGTGTGTATTTAGTAAAATATTCCTTTGTTTACTTCACTCTTTCCTCTGTTCCATTGGATAGTTTTTGTTACTACGTATTAAATAAACAATTAATGTTCAGTAGTGCTTCACCAGGTAAATTCAGGTTTCTCTGTAGCTTATCAAGGGGAACCATTCCTGAGGGGCCAGGAGGCTTTAAGGAAAATCAAGTACATGCTCATAAGCTGAAAATGCAATTATCAAAAATTTTATTGAGGAAACTATGAGTACCTTAACCCTATTTATCTAAAAATAACACCAAGTTCCAGCTAATGAACATCATTATATCAATAGTAATATTAATTATCAGAATACAACCTAACTGGAAATCTTCCCTTCATTAATTATTGATTGTTCATACGTTCTTTTCTTGCAGTAGTACACTGTTCTCATATAGCAACACTCATGAACAAAATATATATATGATGCTCAATGTTTGTGTATAATTTAGTCATTAATGGCACAAAGTTATAAAGAACAAAAAATAAACAAATGAAAAGAAAGCATATGATACCACACTCACCTTCCTAGTTGACACTGGAGGTATCATACATGAGATAATAAAAGTATAAGCTAGCAAATCCAAACAGACTTCGGTGTAGCATGACTAACCACGCAACTGTGGAGACAGTAGCATAAGTGGCTCCTGTCTGTTCAACTGGGTACTCTCCAAATACAGGAAATCTAAGTTAGCCCTTCTTCATGAAAAGAAATGCTTTTATATACCAAACTGAGGACATTCGTTGAAACTCTTAGAGCAATCAGAATATACTGACTAAATAGGCATATCATAGGATAACATGAAGTTTTGATCATGCTTACAAATTATTAATAATAGTCACATCTACAGTTACTCTTTTTTTATTATACTTTAAGTTCTGGGGTACATGTGCACAACGTGCAGGTTTGTTACATGTGTATACATGTGCCATGTTGGTGTGCTGCACTCGTTAACTCGTCATTTACATTAGGTATATCTACTAAAGCTATCCCTCCTCCCTCCCCCAACCTCACGACGGGCCCCAGTGTGTGATGGTCCCCACCCTGTGTCTCACTGTTGTCATTGTTTAATTCCCACCTATGAGTGAGAACATGTGGTGGTTGGTTTTCGGTCCTTGCAATAGTTTGCTCAGAATGATGGTTTCCGGCTTCATCCATGTCACTACAAAGGACATGAACTCATCCTTGTTTATGGCTGCATAGTATTCCATGGTGTATATGTGCCACATTTTCTTAATCCAGTCTATCATTGTTGGACATTTGGGTTGGTTCCAAGTCTTTGCTATTGTGAATAGTGCCACAATAAACATACATGTGCATGTGTCTTTATAGCAGCATGATTTATAATCCTTTGGGAATATGCCCAGTAATGGGATGGCTGGGTCAAACGGTATTTCTAGTTCTAGATCCTTGAGGAATCGCCACACTGTCTTCCACAATGGTTGAACTAGTTTACAGTCCTACCAACAGTGTAAAAGTGTTCCTATTTCTCCACATCCTCTCCAGCACCTGTTGTTTCCTGACTTGATTCAATGATTGCCATTCTAACTGGTGTGAGATGGTATCTCATTGTGGTTTTGATTTGCATTTCTCTGATGGCCAGTGATGATGAGCATTTTTTCATGTGTCTTTTGGCTGCATAAATGTCTTCTTTTGAGAAGTGTCTGTTCATATCCTTTGCCCACTTTTTGATGGGGTTGTTTGTTTTTGTCTTGTAAATTTGTTTAAGTTCTTTGTAGATTCTGGATATTAGCCCTTTGTCAGATGAGTAGATTGCAAAAGTTTTCTCCCATTCTATAGGTTGCCTGTTCACTCTGATGGTAGTTTCTTTTGCTGTGCAGAAGCTCTTTAGTTTAATTAGATCCCATTTGTCAATTTTGGCTTTTGTTGCCATTGCTTTTGGTGTTTAAGTCATGAAGTCCTTGCCCATGCCTATGTCCTGAATGGTATTGCCTAGGTTTTCTTCTAGGGTTTTTATGGTTTTAGGTCTAACATTTAAGTCTTTAATCCATCTTGAATTAATTTTTGTATAAGATGTGAGGAAGGGATCCAGTTTCAGCTTTCTGCATATGGCTAGCCAGTTTTCCCAGCACCATTTATTAAATAGGGAATCCTTTCCCTATTTCTTGTTCTTGTCAGATTTGTCAAAGATCAGATAGTTGTAGATGTATGGTATTATTTCCAGGGGCTCTATTCTGTTCCATTGGTCTATGTCTCTGTTTTGGTACCAGTACCATGCTGTTTTGGTTACTGTAGCCTTGTAGTATAGTTTGAAGTCAGGTAGCGTGATGCCTCCAGCTTTATTCTTGACTTGGCTCTTTTTTGGTTCCATATGAACTTTAAAGTAGTTTTTTCCAATTCTGTGAAAAAAGTCATTGGTAGCTTGATGGGGATGGCATTGAATCTATAAATTACCTTGGGCTGTATGGCCATTTTCATGATACTGATTCTTCCTATCCATGAGCATGGAATGTTGTTCCATTCGTTTGTGTCCTCTTTTATTTCATTGAGCAGTGGTTTGTAGTTCTCCTTGAGGTCCTTCACATCCCTTGTAAGTTGGATTCCTAGGTTTTTTATTATCTTTGAAGCAATTGTGAATGGGAGTTCACTCATGATTTGGCTCTCTGTTTGTTTGTTATTGGTGTATAGGAATGCTTGTGATTTTTGCAGATTGATTTTGTATCCTGAGACTTTGCTGAAGTTGCTTATCAGCTTAAGAAGATTTTGGGCTGAGATGATGGGGTTTTCTAAATATACAATGATGTCATCTGCAAACAGGGACAATTTGACTTCCTCTTTTCCTAATTGAATACTCTTTATTTCTTTCTCTTGCCTGATTGCCCTGGCCAGAACTTCTAATACTATATCGAATAGGAGTGGTGAGAGAGCGCATCCCTGTCTTGTGCCAGTTTTCAAAGGAAGTGCTTCCAGTTTTTGCCCATTCAGTATGATAGTGAATGCTCTTATTATTTTGAAACACGTCATAAATTGCTCTAATTTTGAGACACGTCCCATCAATACCTACTTTAGTGAGAGTTTTTAGCTGTTGAATTTTGTCAAAGGCCTTTTCAGCATCTATTGAGATAATCATGTGGTTTTTGTCTTTGGTTCTGTTTATATGATGGATTACATTTATTAATTTGGGTATGTTGAACCAGCCTTGCATCCCAGGGATGAAGCCAACTTGATCATGGTGGATAAGCTTTTTGATGTACTGCTGGATTTGGCTTGCCAGTATTTTATTGAGGATTTTTGCATCGATGTTCATCAAGGATATTGATCTAAAATTCTCTTTTTTTTTTGTTGTGTGTCTGCCAGGCTTTAGTATCAGGATGATGTTGGCCTCATAAAATGAATTAGGGAAGATTCCCTCTTTTTCTATTGATTGGAATAGTTTCAGAAGGAATATTACCAGCTCCTCTTTGTACCTCTAGTAGAATTCAGCTGTGAATCTGTCTGGTCCTGGACTTTTTTGGTTGGTAGGCTATTAATTATTGCCTCAATTTCAGAACCTGTTATTGGTCTATTCAGGGATTGAACTTCTTCCTGGTTTAGTCTTGGGAGGGTGTATGTGTTCAGGAATTTATCTATTTCTTCTAGATTTTCTAGTTTATTTGTGTAGAGGTGTTTACAGTGTTCTCTGATGGTAGTTTGTATTTCTGTGGGATCAGTGGTGATGTCCCCTTTATCATTTTTATTATGTCTATTTGATTCTTCTCTCTTTTCTTCTTTATTAGTCTTGCTAGCAGTCTATCAATTTTGTTGATCTTTTCAAAAAACCAGCTCCTTGATTCATTAATTTTTTGAAGGGTTTTTTATGTCTCTATTTCCTTCAGTTCTGCTCTGATCTTAGTTATTTCTTCCTTCTGCTAGCTTTTGAATGTGTTTGCTCTTGCTTCTCTAGTTCTTTTAATTGTGATGTTAGGGTGTCAATTTTAGATCTTTCCTGCTTTCTCTTGTGGGCATTTAGTGCTATAAATTTCCCTCTACACACCGCTTTAAATGTGTCCCCGAGATTCTGCTATGTTGTGTCTTTGTTCTCATTGGTTTCAAAGAACATCTTTATTTCTGCCTTCATTTTGTTATGTACCCAGTAGTCATTCAGGAGCAGGTTGTTCCGTTTCCATGTAGTTGAGTGGTTTTGAGTGAGTTTCTTTAATCCTGAGTTCTAGTTTGATTGCACTGTGGTCTGAGAGATAGTTTGTTTTAATTTCTGTTCTTTTACATTTGCTGAGGAGTGCTTTACTTCCAACTATGTGATCAGTTTTGGAATAGGTGTGATGTGGTGCTGAGAAGAATGCATATTCTATTGATGTGGGGTGGAGAGTTCTGTAGATGTCTATTAGGTCCTCTTGGTGCAGAGCTGAGTTCAATTCCTGGATATCCTTGTTAACTTTCTGTCTCGTTGATCTGTCTAATGTACACAGTGGGGTGTTAAAGTCTCCCGTTATTATTGTGTGGGCGTTTAAGTCTCTTTGTAGGTCTCTAAGGACTTGCTTTATGAATCTGGGTGCTCCTGTTTTGGGTGCAGTGCATATATATTTAGGATAGTTAGCTCTTCTTGTTGAATTGGTCCCTTTACCATTATGTAATGACCTTCTTTGTCTCTTTTTTTTTATCTTTGTTGGTTTAAAGTCTGTTTTATCAGAGACTAGGATTGCAACCCCTGCTTTGTTTTGTTTTCCATTTGCTTGGTAGATCTTTCTCCATCCAGAGTGTTGGGGCCAGAGTGTTTTGAATTTAGGATTTTTTCCAGATTTTGGAATATTTGCATATACATAATGAGATATCTTGGGGATGGGACCCAAGTTTAAAAACAATTGTCTATGTTTCATATATATACCTTATACACATAGCCTGAAGATTTTATACAATATTTTTAATAATTTTGTACATGAAACACGGTTTGTGTTAAGTACTTATATGTGGAATTTTCCACTTATGGCATCATGTCAGCACTCAAAAAGTTTTGGGTTTTGGAACATTTTGGATTTTCAGATTAGAGATGCTTAACCTGTTCCATAAACTAGGTAGCTTATGAACAACAGAAATTTATTTCTCGCAGTTCTAGAAGTGAGAAGTCCAGGATCAAAATACTGGTAGATTTGGTGTTTGGTGAGGGCCCCACCTCCTGGTTCATAGAACAGTGCCTTCTCCCTGTGTCCTCACATGATGGAAGTGACGAACAGGCTCCCTTGAGCCTATTTTATAAGGGCACTAATCCCATTCACAAGGGCTTTTCTTTCATGACCTGATTACTTTCCCAAAAGCCCCAGCACATCATACCATCACCTTGGAGGTAAGGATTTCAACATATGAATTTTGGACAGAAACCATACTAATAACAGTGTTTCTGAACATTTCTTTATTAGAAACTGCTTTTGGAAAAATGTAATAAAACTCTAGACTTCTCCCTCAAAAATACGTATGTACATATCCCATAAAATTTTGTAGACTATTTCAGGAGTTTTGTGAATCTGTAAAACTCATCCATTGGTTAATGATGAGTGCCACATTTTAAAATAATGTGAATGTTGGGTTAATATCTACCCCCACCCCCCGAAAAACATGAAAAGAAGAGCACAGAAGTGCCAAGGAACAACACAAAGCTCTGAGATAGATATCAGAAGGACCAAAACCCAGAATAACCTGAGATGCAGTCTAAAAAAGTAATAGAACTCCTCCATCAGGTCCCACAGTATAGTAGGGTATATAGCCCATTATCTTTCCATTTAGTGATTATAATTTTTTGTGTCCACATATTCACTGCTAGTGTATAGAAATACAATTATTATTTGTGTGTCTATCTTATATCTTGTGACCTTGCTTAACTCAGTCCTTAGTTCTAGGAGTGTCTGACAGATTTTGCATGATTTTTTACATAGACAGTCATGTTATCTGCATATAGGGACAATTTTATTTCCTCTTTTTCTATTTATATTCCTCTTATTTCCTCTCTTTTGCCTTACTGCATTGGCTAGAAATTTCAGTACTCTGTTGAGTAAGAGTGGTAACAGCAGACATCTTTGCCTTATTCCCAGTTTTAGGTGGAGAACATTCAGTCTTTCACTCTTAAGTATAAAGTTAGCTAAAGTTTTTTGTAGACACTTTTATCGAGTTGAAGAAATTGCCTTTTATTCCTGTTTTCCTGAACTTTTCTAAAATTGTGAATCATTGCTAAATTTTGTCAAATACCTTTTATAATGACTAATATGATCATGTGATTTTTCTTCTTCAGCTGTTAATGTAATGCACTACATTGATTCTTAAGGATTTTTTTGTCTATATAAAGGATGGATATTGGTCTATAGTTTTCTTCTTTTGTACTGTTTTTGGTTTTTGTATCAGGGTGATGTTAGCTATAATAATTATTGAGAAATATTTCTTCCTCTTCTGTTTTCTGGAAGAGATTATGTATAATTGGAGTTAATTCTTCTTTAAATGTTTAATAAAATTCTTCAGTGAAACTATCTCGGCCTGGAGATTTGGGGAAAGAGGAGTAAATATCTTAAATTTCTTTAATTGTTACAGAGTTGTTCATATTATCTTTTTCACATTGGGTGAGTTGTGGTCATTCATGTTTTTTGGTCCATTTCTTCTAAGCTGCCAAATTTATGTGTGTAGAGTCTTTCACAGTATCCACTCCTTCTTTTGATGTCTTCAGAGTCACTAGTGATATCCCCTTTTTCATTCCTGATATTGGTAATTTGTGTCTACTCTTTTTTACTTTGTCAGTCTTTTTAGAGGTGTGTCAGTGTTATTGATTTTTTTCAAAGAAACAGCTCTTTGTTTTGTTAATTTTTCTCTGTTGTTTTTCTGTTTTCAGTTTCACTGATTTTTATTGATTTCTGCTTTTTTTATTGTTTCCTTTCTACTACTTGCCTTTTATGTGTTCTTAAGGTGAGAATTTAGGTTACTGATTTTAAATGTTTCTTCTTTTCTAATATATGCATTTAGTACTATAGATTACCCTCTCAGTTCTACTTTACTTGTGTCCAACAAGTGTTGATATTTTTTATTGTGATTTTCATTCAGTTCTGTATTCTTTTTTAAATCAAGGGTTTAAATCGAGGTTTTCCCTCGAGAATTCTTTTTTAAATCAAGGGTTATTTATTTTTTCTGCCTTCCTGTGGGTGACTTGGTCATTTTTTAGAATTCTGTTTTGATTTATCTATGTTTCTTAGTATATCCCTTTGTGTAGCTTTTTTAGTGTTTGCTCTAAGTATTACATTTTTTATGCATAGCCTTATCAGTCTACTGATGCTAACGTTCTGTCAGTCCATGTGAAATATAGACACTTTACGTCCTTTCACATCCCTTTGCCTTCCCCCATTTATAATATAGTTACCTTAAATATTACCAGTAAATATACTTAGAACCACATCAGTGCTACAATTTTTGTTTCAACAGTAAAATATAATTTAGAAAACTCAGGAGGAAAAGGAAAGCCTATTATAGATAGTCATATTTTGCTTATTGTGTTCTTTCTTCCTAATGTTTCAGTGTTTCTTCTATTACTTCTCTCATGTTTACAGGACTGCCTATAGCCTTTCTTTTAGACTAGCTCTGATGGCAATAAATATTCTGTTTTTTACTTCATCTAAAGATATCTTCACTTGTTATTTCTGGAGGTGTCATCACTGGCTATAGGATTTGGGGTTGACGGTTCTTCTCTTTTAGCACCTAAAAAATATTTTGCCACTTCCTCTGGTCATCATTGTTTCTGATGTAAAATATATTGTCATTCTGTTTTACTTCTGCAGATGAGATGCCACTTTTCTCTGGCTGCTCTTTAGACTTTCTTTGCCCTCAGTTTTCAGAAATTTAATTATGATGTGTCTTAGCATGAACTTCCTTGGATTTATCATGTTTAGAGTTCAGTAAGCTACTTAAATCTGTACATTTATGTTTTTGCCACATTTAGAAAGTTTTCTGCCATTTTTTTGTTTGTTTTGTTTTTTTTTTAGATTCTTCGTTCTTTCACATGCAGAGCATCTTTTTTTAATTTTATTATTATTATACTTTAAGTTTTAGGGTACATGTGCACAACGTGCAGCTTTGTTACATATGTATACATGTGCCATGCTGGTGTGCTGCACCCATTAACTCGTCATTTAGCATCAGGTATACCTCCTAATGCTATCCTTCTCCCCTCCCCCCACCCCACAACAGTCCACAGTGTGTGATGTTCCCCTTCCTGTGTCCATGTGTTCTCATTGTTCAGTTCCCACCTATGAGTGAGAACATGCGGTGTTTGGTTTTTTGTCCTTGCGATAGTCTGCTGCAAATGATGGCTTCCAGTTTCATCCATGACCCTACAAAGGACATGAACTCATCCTTTTTTATGGCTGCATAGTATTCCATGGTGTATATGTGCCACGTTTTCTTAATCCAGTCTATCGTTGTTGGACATTTGGGTTGGTTCCAAGTCTTTGCTATTGTGAATAGTGCCACAATTAACATATGTGTGCATGTGTCTTTATAGCAGCATGATTTATAATCCTTTGGGTATATACCCTGTAATGGGATGGCTGGGTCAAATGGTCTTTCTAGTTCTAGATCCCTGAGGAATCGCCACACTGCCTTCCACAACGGTTGAACTAGTTTACAGTCCCACCAACAGTGTAAAAGTGTTCCTATTTCTCCACATCCTCTCTAGGACCTGTTGTTTCCTGACTTTTTAATGATCGCCATTCTAACTGGTGTGAGATGGTATCTCATTGTGGTTTTGATTTGCATTTCTCTGATGGCCAGTGATGATGAGCATTTTTTCATGTGTCTTTTGGCTGCATAAATGTCTTCTTTTGAGAAGTGTCTGTTCATATCCTTTGCCCACTTGTTGATGGGGTTGTTTGTTTTTGTCTTGTAAATTTGTTTGAGTTCATTGTAGATTCTGGATATTAGCCCTTTGTCAGATGAGTAGGTTGCAAAAATTTTCTCCCATTCTGTAGGTTGCCTGTTCACTCTGATGGTAGTTTCTTTTGCTGTGCAGAAGCTCTTTAGTTTAATTAGATCCCATTTGTCAATTTTGGCTTTTGTTGCCATTGCTTTTGATGTTTTAGACATGAAGTCCTTGCCCATGCCTATGTCCTGAATGGTATTGCCTAGGTTTTCTTCTAGGGACTTTATGGTTTTAGGTCTAACATTTAACTCTTTAATCCATCTTGAATTAATTTTTCTATAAGGTGTAAGGAAGGGATCCAGTTTCAGCTTTCTACATATGGCTAGCCAGTTTTCCCAGCACCATTTATTAAATAGGGAATCCTTTCCCCATTTCTTGTTTTTGTCAGATTTGTCAAAGATCAGATAGTTGTAGATATGTGGCATTATTTCTGAGGGCTCTGTTCTGTTCCATTTTTCTATGTCTCTGTTTTGGTCCAGTACCATGCTGTTTTGGTTACTGTAGCCTTGTAGTATAGTTTGAAGTCAGGTAGCGTGATGCCTCCAGCTTTGTTCTTTTGGCTTAGGATTGACTTGGCGATGTGGGCTCTTTTTTGGTTCCATATGAACTTTAAAGTAGTTTTTTCCAATTCTGTGAAGAAAGTCATTGGTACCTTGATGGGGATGGCATTGAATCTATAAATTACCTTGGGCGGTATGGCCATTTTCACGATATTGATTCTTCCTACCCATGAGTATGGAATGTTCTTCCATTTGTTTGTATCCTCTTTTATTTCATTGAGCAGTGGTTTGTAGTTCTCCTTGAAGAGGCCCTTCATATCCCTTGTAAGTTGGATTCCTAGGTATTTTATTATCTTTGAAGCAATTGTGAATGGGAGTTCACTCATGATTTGGCTCTCTGTTTCTCTGTTATTGGTGTGTAAGAATGCTTGTGATTTCTGCAGATTGATTTTGTATCCTGAGACTTTGCTGAAGTTGCTTATCAGCTTAAGGAGATTTTGGGCTGAGACCATGGGATTTTCTAGATATACAATCATGTCATCTACAAACAGGGACAATTTGACTTCCTCTTTTCCTAATCAAATACCTTTATTTCCTTCTCCTGCCTGATTGCCCTGGCCAGAACTTCCAACACATTGTTGAATAGGAGTGGTGAGAGAGGGCATCCCTGTCTTGTGCAAGTTTTCAAAGGGAACGATTCCAGTTTTTGCCCATTCAGTATGATATTGGCTGTGGGTTTGTCTTAGATAGCTCTTATTATTTTGAGATACGTCCCATCAATACCTAATTTATTGAGAGTTTTTAGCATGAAGGTTATTGAATTTTGTCAAAGGCCTTTTCTGCATCTATTGAGATAATCTTGTGGTTTTTGTCTTTGGTTCTGTTTATATGCTGGATTACATTTATTGATTTGCGTATGTTGAACCAGCCTTGCATCCCAGGGATGAAGCGCACTTGATCATGGGGGATGAGCTTTTTGATGTGCTGCTGGATTCGGTTTGCCAGTATTTTATTGAGGATTTTTGCATCAATGTTCATCAAGGATATTGGTCTAAAATTCTCTTTTTTGGTTGTGTCTCTGCCAGGCTTTGGTATCAGGATGATGCTGGCCTCATAAAATGAGTTAGGGAGGATTCCCTCTTTTTCTATTGATTGGAATAGTTTCAGAAGGAATGGTACCAGCTCCTCCTTGTACCTCTGGTAGAATTCGGCTGTGAATCCATCTGGTCCTGGACTTTTTTTTGGTTGGTAAGCTATTGATTATTGCCTCAATTTCAGAGCCTGTTATTGGTCTATTCAGAGATTCAACTTCTTCCTGGGCTAGTCTTGGGAGGGTGTATGTGTCGAGGAATTCATCCATTTCTTCTAGGTTTTCTAGTTTATTTGCATAGAGGTGTTTATAGTATTCTCTGATGGTAGATTGTATTTCTGTGGGATCGGTGGTGATATCCCCTTTATCATTTTTTATTGCATCTATTTGATTCTTCTCTCTTTTCTTCTTTGTTAGTCTTGCTAGTGGTCTATCAATTTTGTTGATATTTTCAAAAAACTAGCTCCTGGATTCATTGATTTTTTGAAGGGTTTTTTGTGTCTCTATTTCCTTTAGTTCTGCTCTGATCTTAGTTATTTCTTGCCTTCTGCTAGCTTTTGAATGTGTTTACTCTTGCTTCTCTAGTTCTTTTAATTGTGATGTTAGGGTGTCAATTTTAGATCTTTCCTGTTTACTCTTGTGGGCATTTAGTGCTATAAATTTCCCTCTACACACTGCTTTGAATGTGTCCCAGAGATTCTGCTGTGTTGTGTCTTTGTTCTCGTTGGTTTCAAAGAACATCTTTATTTATGCCTTCATTTCATTATTTACCCAGTAGTCATTCAGGAGCAGGTTGTTCAGTTTCCATGTAGTTGAGTGGTTTTGAGTGAGTTTCTTAATCCTGAGTTCTAGTTTGACTGCACTGTGGTCTGAGAGACAGTTTGTTATAATTTCTGTTCTTTTACATTTGCTGAGGAGTGCTTTACTTCCAACTATGTGGTCAATTTTGGAATAGGTGTGGTGTGGTGCTGAAAAGAATGTATAGTCTGTTGATCTGGGGTGGAGAGTTCTGTAGATGTCTATTAGGTCCTCTTGGTGCAGAGCTGAGTTCGGTTCCTGGATATCCTTGTTAGCTTTCTGTCTCGTTGATCTGTCTAATGTTGATAGTGGGGTGTTAAAGTCTCCCATTATTACTGTGTGGGAGTCTAAGTCTCTTTCTAGGTCTCTAAGGACTTGCTTTATGAATCTGGGTGCCTCCTGTATTGGGTGCATCTATATTTAGGACAGTTAGCTCTTCTTGTTGAATTGATCCCTTTACCATTATGTAATGGCCTTCTTTGTCTCTTTTGATCTTTGTTGGTTTAAAGTCTGTTTTATCAGAGACCAGGATTGCAACCCCTGGCTTTTTCTGTTTTCCATTTGCTTGGTGGATCTTTCTCCATCCCTTTATTTTGAGCCTATGTGTGTCTCTGCACATGAGATGGGTTTTCTGAATACAGCACATTGATGGGTCTTGACTCTTTATCCAATTTGCCAGTTTGTCTCTTTTAATTGGAGCATTTAGCCCATTTACATTCAAAGTTAATATCGTTATGTGTGAATTTGATCCTGTCATTATGATGTCAGCTGGCTATTTTGCTCGTTAGTTGATGCAGTTTCTTCCTAGCCTCAATGGTCATTACAATTTGGCATGTTTTTGCAGTGGCTGCTGCCGGTTGTTCCTTCCCATGTTTAGTGCTTCCTTCAGGAGCTCTTTTAGGGCAGGCCTGGTGGTGACAAAATCTCTCAGCATTTGCTTGTTTGTAAAGTTTTTTATTTCTCCTTCACTTATGAAGCTTAGTTTGGCTGGATATGAAATTCTGGGTTGAAAATTCTTTTCTTTAAGAATGTTGAATATTGGCCCCCACTCTCTTCTGGCTTGTAGAGTTTCTGCCAAGAGATCAGCTGTTAGTCTGATGGGCTTCCCTTTGTGGGTAACCCGACCTTTCTCTCTGGCTGCCCTTAACATTTTTTCCTTCATTTCCACTTTGGTGAATCTGACAATTATGTGTCTTGGAGTTGCTCTTCTCGAGGAGTATCTTTGTGGCGGTCTCTGTATTTCCTGAATTTGAATGTTGGCCTGCCTTGCTAGGTTGGGGAAGTTCTCCTGGATAATATCCTGCAGAGTGTTTTCCAACTTGGTTCCATTCTCCCCATCACTTTCAGGTACACCAATCAGACGTAGATTTGGTCTTTTCACATAGTCCCATATTTCTTGGAGGCTTTGTTCGTTTCTTTTTATTCTTTTTTCTCTAAACTTCTCTTCTCGCTTCATTTCATTCATTTCATCTTCCATCGCTTTCTTCCAGTTGATCGCATCGGCTACTGAGGCTTCTGCATTCGTCACGTAGTTCTCGTGCCATGGTTTTCAGCTCCATCAGGTCCTTTAAGGACTTCTCTGCATTGGTTATTCTAGTTAGCCATTCATCTAATTTTTTTTTCAAAGTCTTTAACTTCTTTGCTATTGGTTAGAACTTCCTCCTGTAGCTCAGAGTAATTTGATCGTCTGAAGCCTTCTTCTCTCAACTTGTCAAAGTCATTCTCCGTCCAGCTTTGTTCCGTTGCTGGTGAGGAGCTGCGTTCCTTTGGAGGAGGAGAAGCACTCTGATTTTTAGAGTTTCCAGTTTTTCTGCTCTGTTTTTTCCCCATCTTTGTGGTTTTATCTACCTTTGGTCTTTGATGATGGTGACGTACAGATGGGTTTTTGGTGTGGATGTCCTTCCTGTTTGTTAGTTTTCCTTCTAACAGACAGGACCCTCAGCTGCAGGTCTGTTGGAGTTTGCTAGAGGTCCACCCCAGACCCTGTTTGCCTGGGTATCAGCAGCAGTGGCTGCAGAACAGCGGATATTGGTGAACTGCAAATGCTGCTGCCGAATCGTTCCTCTGAAAGTTTTGTCTCAGAGGAGTACCCGGCCGTGTGAGGTGTCAGTCCGCCCCTACTGGGGGGTGCCTCCCAGTTAGGCTACTCAGGGGTCAGGGACCCACTTGAGGAGGCAGTCTGCCCGTTCTCAGATCTCAATGTGTGTGCTGGGGGAACCACTACTCTCTTCAAAGCTGTCAGATAGGGACATTTAAGTCTGCAGAGGTTACTGCTGTCTTTTTGTTTGTCTGTGCCCTGCCCCCAGAGGTGGAGCCTACAGAGGCAGGCAGGCCTCCTTGAGCTGTGGTGGGCTCCACCCAGTTCGAGCTTCCCTGCTGCTTTGTTTACCTAATCAATTCTCAGCAATGGCGGGCGCCCCTTCCCCAGTCTCGCTGCCGCCTTGCAGTTTGATCTCAGACTGCTGTGCTAGCAATGAGCGAGACTCTATGGGCGTAGGACCCTCTGAGCCATGTGCGGGATATAATCTCCTCGTGTGCCGTTTTTTAAGCCCATTGGGAAAGCGCAGTATTAGGGTGGGAGTGACCCGATTTTCCAGGTGCCATCTGTCACCCATTTCTTTGACTAGGAAAGGGAATTCCCTGACCCCTTGCGCTTCCCAGGTGAGGCAATGCCTCGCCCTGCTTTGGCTCGCACACGGTCCACTGCACCCACTGTCCTGCACCCACTGTCTGGCACACCCCAGTGAGATGAAGCCGGTACCTCAGTTGGAAATGCAGAAATCACCCATCTTCTGCATTGCTCACGCTGGGAGCTGTAGACCGGAGCTGTTCCTATTCAGCCATCTTGGCTCTTCCCCCACCCGCCATTATTTTTTTGGACATTGTTTCGGCTCTGCCGACTTTCTCCTCTCCTTCTAGGATTCCAGTGACACAAATGCTAAATGTTATGCTCCACAGATCCCTAAGGCTCTGTTCACTTTTTCCTCTATTTCCTTCTGTTATTCAGTTTGCATAATTTCTATTATCCTGTCTTCCAATTAAGTGATTCCTCCCTCTGTTCCTTCTGTTCTGCTGTTGAGCACAACTACTGAGCTTTTATTTTGGTTATTATATTTGTCAGTTCAAAAACTTCCGTTTGGTTCTTCTTTATTTACATCTTCTGTTTCTTTTCTGAGAGTTTCTATTTCTTTGCTAAGGGTATTTTTTTCATTCATTTCAAGCATTTTCATAATTGCGTATTGAAGTATATTTTCAATCATGGCTGTTTTAAATTCTCTGCCATTTCGATGTTGGCATTTTGGGGTGATCTTTTTACATTCCCTTGGAGATTTTCCAGGTTCTTGATATGACAAGTGATTTTAGATTGAAACCTGGACCTTTTCTTATTTTTTTCTGAGATAATTTATTTTATTTAAACCTTCTATTTAGACTTTCTGTAACATTGCTTCATCTGGAAGTGGGGACACTGCCTTATATCTGCTAGATGGTGGTAGAAATCCAAGTTCTTCACTTGGCCTCCATTGAAACCCAGTGAGTCGGAGGCTCTTCTTTACTGCTTGATGGGGGTGGGAGTTCCCTGTCCCCATGTGATGTCCACTGGTGGGCTGGCCTCATTGCTGTTTGTCAGCAATGAAAGTCCTGACTCTGCAGTAGGCTTACTCTGACACTTCCCCAGTGGGGAGGGGGAGGGATGCCCCATTACTGTCTCATGGGAGGTGGAAATCCAACCTCTCCACATGGTCTCCACTGACTCTATGTGAGTGGGGCACCTTGTTACCAGCCAGCAGAGATGAAGTCCTGGCTGTCGACTTGGTGTTCTCTGATACCACCCAGCAAGGGTGTTGGGTGTCTCATTACACCTTCATGAGGGTACATGTCTGGGTTTCACACCCATCCTTTGCTGGTGTAGGTCAGGTGGGGACACAATTTTTCTGTGATGTTTGGCTGGAGTATAGCAGTTGTCTGAAAGTTTTCTATCTTGCTAAACTGCTGTTTTTTTGATCTTTTGACTAGAGGGAGCAGGCTTTTGCTGGGGCTTTTTGTTTGTTTGTTTGTACTCAGTGTTCTATCTGGGCTGTTGGCCTCTTTGCCTCCAAGTGTGGGATATATGAAACAAAAACAACTCATCAATATGTTGTTCCTTAGGTCCTGGGGTCCTTAACCAGTCTGCCTTTTCTCACCTTTCAGTCTTCTCTTTTTTAAAATCTATTTTAATAGGTTTCTGGGGAACAGGCAGTATTTGGTTATGTGAATAAGTTATTTAAGTGGTGACTTCTGAGATTTTGGTGCATCCATCACCTGAGCAGTGTACCCTATACCCAATGTGTAGTCTTTTATTTCTCACCCACCTCCCACCCTTTCCCCTGAGTCCCCAACTTGTGTGTGTGTGTGTGTGTGTGTGTGTGTGTGTGTGTGTACACATTTTCTTTATCCACTCACTGATTGATGGGTATTTGGGCTGGTTTTGTATTTTTGCAATTGCAAATTGTGCTGCTATAAACATGCATGTGCAAGTGTCTTTTTTGTATAATGACTTCTTTTCCTCTGAGTAGATACCCAGGAGTGGCATTGCTGGATCAAATGGTAGCTCTACTTTTAGTTCTTGAAGGAATCTCCACACTGTTTTTCATTGTGGGTATACCACTTTACATTCCCACCAACAGTGTAAAATGTTTACATTCTCAGCACATCCACACCAACATTTTTTTTTGAATTTTTTGATTATGTTCATTCTTGGAGGAGCGTGGTGGTATTGCATTGTGGTTTTAATTTGCATTTCTCTGATAATTAATGATATTGAGCATTCTTTCATAGGTTTGTTGGCCATTTGTCTATCTTATTTTGAAAATTGTCTATTCATGTCCTTAGCCCACTTTTCGATGGGATTGTTTGTTTTGTTCTTGCTGATTTGTTTGGATTCCTTTTGCCCAATGTATAGATTATGAAAATTTTCTCCCACTTTATGGGTTGTCTGTTTACTCTACTGATTATTTCTTTTGCTGTGCAAAAGGAAGCTTTTTAGTTTAATTAAGTCCCATCTATTTATCCTTCTTTTTGTTGCATTTACTTCTGGGTTCTTGGTCATGAAGTCTTTGCCTAAGCCAATGTCTAGAAGAGTTTTTCCAGTGTTGTCTTCTAGAATTTGTATGGGGTTTCAGGTCTTCAGAGTCTTCTTATGTTTGTTTTATATACTCTTTCCAGAACTGTTCAGCTGCCCTTACAGAAGAATAGGGAAGAGTATGTCTATGGTTAGAAATTTTAGATAACATTAGCTCTCTGACCACTTTTGGTGAATTCAGTGACTTAATTTTAACATAATCTTAATGAAAATCAATATAGCATGATTTTAGCATGGTCTTCCTTAAATTACTGGGATTAGTTTGTATTTGTAAGGACAGAAATCATCCTATTTTAAATTAGATATACTATTTATTACTATTATTCATCAAGTAATCATTATTTAACAGAAGAATTAAGTTATAATTATGATGTACAGGAAAAATAAGTGCATTAAAGCATACTTCAAAGACTTACAATTTTAGTTCTTTTTATATGCCCTTTATACTATCGGGTTTTTATAATGAAGTTATAGATAACAAAATTATATAGCCATAAAATCTAAAATGCTTTTCAAAATGAAATTATTTTTCTCAATGGCCATACATTGAAAAAATCCATAGCTTTTTTTTGAAATTAAAAAAATGTTTTCATTAATTCAATGAATATTTAGTAAAAACATACTGTGGGCGAGACATTGTGCTAGAAATATAATGATGAGCAAAACATACATAGGTCCTGCCTTAATCAGACTTAAAGTGTTCTTCTACAGTAAAATATCAAAATAATGAAATGAAATCTTCTAGGAAAGTATTTTATATGTTTTTATGAATAGTGCTGCTCTGGAAAATTAGAATATTATCTTTCGAGTGTATTACTCCACTACTAGATGCAGAAAAATTGACGTCTTAAGCAGTGGTATTTATTACTAATGTTTATTGAAAATAAATTGAAAACAAAAATTGTATGATGAAATGTTTCATTGGCTATATAATGGGCTATTTCCATCATTTCTGAAATATCTCTTGGATTTTTAGTATTGGTTTAGAGTATAAAAGACAGTGATGGGCCAATGTTGGCCGTGGCTATTAATGGTTTATATTAGTTGAAAGCTGTAGAATCATCCAAGAACTCTATTAGCATTAGAATAACAATTTACCAAGACAATTACCACATACTGGAAATTTTTGCAGCTCTAATTCAGTATTATTAATAATGGATAAAATTGCATTTTTCTCAGGTTGCTGTGGGCAGCGGGGAATTATTTCAATGAATATTTCAGCACATTATTTTAATCATTTTTCCACCAAATCCAAGTGGGCAATATTTTATACTTCTTAATTCAGCCTACTAAGAAACCATGGTCATTAAATTGTAAACTATTTATAGTGAGGTCTATTCCGTGATTTACAACCCTTGTTAAAAACAGTGTAAAAGAAAGCAAACTGTACCATTACTACTTGTAATTTGATGTTGCCTTTGTTACTAAACTCCACATGATTAATGCTTTTAGTAGAAAGAAGAAAGTTTTAAAAAATAAAAAGCAGAGCTGAGTGGTATAATACCTGAAATATGAGAATGTTATTATTTTAAGTCTTTTTCACTTGTAGAGGAAATATATATATATGTATATATATACACAATACAAGTGTAAAATATAAGTATCTCCAAAATTATCTTAATTTTTCAATGAGACCAACAAAATAACTTCAATTTTATAGAAAAATGTATTTCCAGTTATGCATTGTTATTAATAGGGATTACTTTTTTTCCCTCTACTCTTAGCCAATTGCATGATTTCTGGCGTTTGGATTACTGGGAAGATGATCTTCGTCGAAGGAGACGATTTGTTCGCAATGCATTTGGCTCCACTCACGCTGAAGCATTGCTCAAAGCTGCAATAGAATATGGTTAGTACCAATGCTTCTTCCACAAAAATACTTCTGGATGTGAGGTGACTCCTTGTGTTTGAGAATTCCTTTTTTTTTTTTTTCGCTAGTATTTAATGTTCTCCATGTCTTGAGTCAGAAATATTTTGTTCTGCTTTATCCTTCAGCATCATTTAGGTTACTGTTAATCAACCCAATATTTCTCAGATTAGATATATTTTTGTAGCCTTCAACTTATTTTTAAGAGCTAAATGGACTTCACATAGTTAGTTATTAACTAACCGTCCTTTCATATATCCTAACACAAGAATAAAATCAATTTCTTTCTCGGTGTCTTTCAAACTTTGATGACCAAGACCCATAGTAAATACTGTGATCCTGTACTCAGACTTAGATATTTTATGTATAAATTTGTTTCTGTGTACATACTTTTATATACTGCATTAATATACATATACACATGTAATATATATACATATGTATACTGTGAGTATATGTTTATGTATGCATATACATATTGTATATATTTAAAAAGTTTTATTGATAACCTCTTTATATGATATTTTGTTTTAATCCCACCTATTCCTTTCAGCTTAATAAAATAGAATTTAAAATCTTGTTATAAGCTGCCAATTTAAATTTCCAGTCCTCCAATGCACTACAAATGAAGTTTGAAAAAGATGGTCTCCTACTTAGAGTATCATTAATTATCACACTACAGTAGAACTATACCCTAAATTGTTCTTTATAAACCGTACAATCATAAATATCAAAATATTTTTGTAGTTTAATAAAAATGCTGCTACTTTAGATTGTTTTCTGCTAAGAAGTATCTTAGGAACATTTGGTCTACTTGCCCATTTTTAAATGCTGTAACAAGTTAAAGTGTGATGGGGTATATCAGAATTTTACAAACCACATTCACTAAGGAAATACCAGTAATGAACACTGTCCATGTGTTTGTTATCCACTTTTGTTCTTCAATTACGTGTATTTTATTATATTAATTTTCTTTTATTTGGGAGTACTAAGTGAGCCATCTGTTTTTAAAATTTAAAAACAGTTGATAAATAGTATTATATCAAATCATAGTTTATATCATGTAATACCATTCATGTTCTTAATGAATTGAACAGGGAAATAATAAAAAGACAAAATGTGTAAAGCTTTTAAAATTTCTTTTCCCAGTAAGCTATGAATTGCTATAACTTAATAAGCATCAAAATATCATTAAAAATAGATAAGGATTTCATATGAAACTGTTATACCTAAGATAAAAGTTATACAGTAACTTTATATAGTAAAAGTAACTATGGAAAAAATATGCTGGAAAAAAATTATAGTTTGTCTTCTTTGAATAACTAAAAATAGCACCTAAGGATAATAGCCCTCTAAGGATTTGATACCAACTCAAAATGAGTTATCATTATGATCCTGTAGGAGAGAATCTTAGAAATATCTGCCTACCTAGTAGTGGCATGCTTTATAATATGATCTTAAAATTATTAAACCTTCATTTCATTTAACCAATAATTTAGACTTTTTCACCAATTAATCCTGAATTTATCTCATTTGAAAGTAGAAACATATAAAGACAATTTGTAACAGAGTTTATACTACAGTGATATCATTAGTAATACTGAGTTGCCAAAGTTTTAATTGTACAGAATTCATATTATATTACATTCCACAATCTACAGATTACTTTTAAGCAAGGATTTTTTTAGAAAAATGTTTGTATTTCTTCTTAAAAGTGAATACTTTGCGTGTTTAATTTGTAAAATAATTTCTAATAAACCAGTGTCAAAGCCTCTAAGAAACAAAATTTAAAATCTTTGAATAAAATCTTTTTCAAACTGATAGTTATATTTTAATAAAATAGTAACTATTGTTAATGAACCTAAAGTAAAAAATAATACCCTAATTTTGAAATAGATAAGAGGTGTGATACTAAATATTCTTTATATGTACTATATTTTAAAATACAGTATTTATGAATTTTCAGTCTGGATCATAAGCAACGTTCAGAACCTATTATCTATCCCTCTTGAGTTGTGTTCTGTTATAAAAGAAAAGAGGAGTATGTTTTTATTATACCTATTAAGAACAAAGATGACACATCTACACAGTAAAATATTCAGAGAATCGACATGGTACTATTGGAGTTACTCCATGGTCATTCTGAGGTCAGGGAGTGGAAGACTAAAGAGAACTAAAACAATTTTATCTCCAAAAACAATTATCCTCTAACCTTCCTCACAGTTCACAAGTCTATGGACTTTAGAACTGAGTGGAGAGTTGGGAATAAATACAGAGGATGTAGAGAAGGTGAGTGGGAAGCTCTCCCTGGAGTGATCTGTATATAGAAGTAGAAGGAAGAATCACAAATTGACGAGAGAAATTTAGTATTGTGCCTTCTTCCTACCTGTTAATGTGCACTCTAACCTATATAGAAAATATCTCTTCAGCAGAAATAGGAAGTACATGTCAATAATTATTACAAAGCACTTAATCCAGTAAATGTTGAAAAACTTAATTCAAAACAGATTTTGTACTGCCAAGGACCCAAAAGATAAGGAAAGACTGAGAAAATATTCCAAACTGAAGAAGACCAAAAAAGATAAGATAGATTATTACAGCACGTTTGTTTGTTTGCTTGTTTGTTTGTTGTGACGGAATTTCACTCTTGTTGCCCAGGCTGGAGTGCAATGGCGCGATCTCAGCTCACTTCAACCTTCACCTCCTGGGTTCAAGCGATTCTCCTGCTGGGATTACAGGCGCCTGCCACCACGCCCGGCTAACTCTTTTGAATTTTTAGTAGAGACAGGGTTTCACTGTGTTGGCCAGGCTGGTCTCGAACTCCTGACCTCAGGTGATCCACCCACCTCGGCCTCCCGAAGTGCTGGGATTACAGGCGTGAGCCACTGCGCTCGGCCTTACAGCACATTTTTCTAGATGATGGCAGTTGGTAAAATTTGACTGGGGTCCATGATCTGGATGGCAGTATTGTTATCAATGCTAACTTCCAGAGTTGGAGGGTTGATGGTATTTAGACAGGAATGTTCTTGTTTTGAGAAATACAACGTAGTAGTTAGGGGTAATAGGGTGCCATACCTGCAACTTCTCAAAAGGTTTTCAAAAGATTAGTGATAATGGATATGTGCAGGAGTGGGGTGGGGGGGGGTGTAGATGCTTGTTAATATTGGGAAAACCTGGATAAGGATAAAAATGGGAGTTTTGTACTATATTTGAAATGTTTCTGTTAGTTTGAAATTATTTCAGATATTGTTTAAATTTTATCCCTGCAAGTTGAATTAAAAGAAAAAGCAATTTTAAAAAGTACAGAATAAATCATTTATCCACTGTAAATGAGCTTAGAAACCTTTTTCTTGTAATATTAGGTATTAGTGGGTTTGCAGTAAAAAATAAAAAGAATCTCATATACGTTGCTGAAACAATGTAAATGAGGATTGCTGGAAACAAATCCTTTGCAAAACATTTTGCCAATGCACATCAAGAGTCTCAAAAATGCTGATAATCTTTGACCCAACAATTCCCTATCTAGGAACTTGACCCAAGGAAATGACTTAAAAGACGGGGGGAAAAAAGCTATTTTAAATTATTCACCACAGTTTTCTTTGGAAAATCTGAAAAGCAATATAATATTGTGGGAAGACTGGTTTCAAAAAAAAAAGAATGGACTCAAAAAAAAGAAAACAGATTTCATATATTTTAAAGAAAGATTTTGTATATACAAATTGCCAGGACGTCCATGTAAAAGTTAAAAAAAAATAGCCTGACGTCTGGATATTCCGTCTGCCATTAAACATTTAAATGTGTTTAAGTATTTTGAAGTCTGGCATTGTATAGACTAACATCCAAATGACTTAATGTTTTGGAGTTGTATAGATGTAGATTAAGAGTATATTGATAGCACAAACCTGCAAATTCTGACTAAACTACTAGAATAAATTGAAATTCAACTGATCTCTTCCTCTGTGTTAAATAATGACACTATTTCAATTTCCCTGTTGTTAAATTCTACTGTGAAGGCCGGGCGCAGTGGCTCACGCCTGTAATCCCAGCACTTTGGGAGGCTGAGGCGGGTGGATCACGAGGTCAGGAGATCAAGACCATCCTGGCTAACATGGTGAAACCCTGTCTCTACTAAAAATACAAAAAATTAGCCAGGCATGGTGGCGGGCACCTGTAGTCCCAGCTACTTGGGAGGCTGAGGCAGGAGAATGGCATGAACCGGGGAGAGGGAGCTTGCAGTGAGCCTAGATCGCGCCAATGCACTCCAGCCTGGGCAACAGGGAGACTCCGTCTCAAAAAAAAAAAAAAAAAAAATCTGCTGTGAAAGTTAAGTGCTAACCGTGTAGAATTTCTGCTGAAAACTTTGGTCAAAAAATTTTATATTGATCCACATGGTAGCAACAAAAAACATTTTAGGTACAAAAGAACATTTTATAGATGGAACTTTCAGAATGTCTAGAAGTATTTGAATTAGTTATCAAAGTTTTCAGAATTTTCAACATGTTGTCTACACTGGGAAAACAAGCTTAAATTACTTAGAAAGAAAATTTTTACATGACCATCAAAGCAATCCCTGGGATTTGAACCATTGATTTCGTCTTCTTTATTAATGTAGTAAGTATACTGTAGTTCAAGAATATAAGCCTTTATTAGTGTAATAGAAGTGAAACTGATTTTGCAGACTTCATGTTTTAATAAAAATATCTTGAGTCATTTGATTTTTTCTAATATCCTAAATTCAACTAAACATTTTAAATTACAGTTACATTTTCATGTGATGGGAAGGAACATTTAGCCATCATTTGGATTTCATGACATTATTTTCAGGCAATTTATTTGGTGCTTCAAATATATTAATAATATATTAGCAATGCTTTCTTTTAAATGAGCAAACAATCAGAATTGGATATAATTTCAAGGAAATAAAGGATAATAATTTTATTTCATATTTACTTTGAAAAGCTTTCCCTTCAATTTCATTATTAAAACTTGGTTGACCTTTTTCAGTTGGAAAATATCCTTTATACTGATGGAGTTTTTCATGCTTTTTTAGTAATACTAATGAGTTGAATAATTTATGAGGTTGTCATGTGCAAAAGATTTTGTGTGATTTGATATACTTTCAGCCTCTGGTGTTGGAATGTGATTAATGAAAACCTAGAGGCAGGTCATTTTTTCCCTGATGGTTAGTGTTCTAATTTTGCGTGTATTTAATGTGTTATTTAGGTGTTTTCTAATAGTAAAATCTCATACAAGTGAAAATTTAATTGATTACCATGAATTTTATGGACCATAGCAATGGAACAGTATAAGGAAAATATTTTGAAACTCATCTTCTGATCTGCAGAATTCTTTTTCTTTTGAGCAAATGAACTAATAGGGAAATGATTGAAAAAGGAGGGTTTTGTATACTGTTTATATATTAAAATAAAACCTAGACTAGTCAAATTCTGGTGCATTTCTAGCATGTCAATATTGTAGTTGTCGAAGAATGGTACAAAATCTTAAGTTTGATTGTCTTTGTTGACTGTCAATTATTATTTAGGCCGCTGTTGCCCTTTCATAAAATTACAGTGGAACAATGTTTCATCAAAACCTAAGACTGCAAGCGCCTCCATGTGTGTGATCAAAGACAGCATCTTAAATAGGTCTGATCAGGCATCGTAGAAGAGAGCAGGCTGCTTCAGCCTGAGGAAAAAAAAAACATGGAGCAAAAATGACAAAGTTAATCAGTCATTTCTTTGGCAATAAATAATAAGATATGCTGAGAACTGCAAATGAGAACATTCTTATGTTCCTCAGAGATGTGTCTGCTTAACACCTGATTTATCTAAGCTTGTGAAGCCATCAAGTTATGACCTTGATGAATAAAAAGCAGCTCTGTAATGAATCTGGAATTAAATTAGTTTTGATGGTATATGCATGGCTACTGTAATGTGCTACTTTCAGTCATCAAGAATAAGAAAGGCAGTGAGAATAGAAAAATACTAAGACAGCTATACAATTGTTGAGAAAGAAGCTATCAAGTAATCTGACTTCATTTTTCAAGACTTTATAGTTCTTACAACATGTGAGAGAGATGACTTGATTTTGTAAAACCTAATAACCTATTGGTTGTATTATGTAGAGACTCTAGTAAACATCTTCATTATTGTTCATTGATAACTCCATTTTAGTTGGTGTATTATTAATTGGATCTCCTTATTTGAAATGAAATAGATAATCTGGTTATGGTTTAAATAATTTATTGAAAGTTAATGATGTAAATTTTTAGAAAGAGAGAGAGAAAGACATGCAGGAAGTGTCTGTCAGCTCTTTTTGGTGTCAGTGTCATATTTTAGTATCATAGCCTTGTCTTCACCCTATGGTTTTTACAGTCTCTTAAAATAATTTCAATGGGTTATATAAAGGCTAAGTTACAAAATATTCTTATAAAATACATTTGACAGATATTATGTAGCATTTTCATATTAATAAATGTTCTAAGAGGCCACTTAGTTTTCTGTTGAAGGTTCAGATTGTAGATTTTAAACAGATTCAGAGGACTTGTGTAACTTTGTTAATTTAAAAGCAGTTATTGAATAACTTCTACATACTATGCACATGCTAGCTGCTGGATTTGGAGACTGAGACAATCAGTTTCTTCCATCTAACAGCACATAGTTTACTGTAGTGATTCCCAACAGGGGCAGGGGTAGGAGTGCACTGCTGGCATCTAATTGGTAGAAACCAGGAATGCTGCCTAAAATATCCTACCACATACAGGAGAGCTCCCCACAACAATGACAACAGCAAAATTCCAGCACGAAATATCAATAGTACCAAAGTTTGAATAACCCTAGTCCAGTGGAAAGGAATAAAGAAAATAAACAGTTATCATAGAGGGATGTAGTAGTTCCTAAAGGGGCACAGGGAGAGACAGTGACTTACTGAGTCTGGTTGGAGTAGGCTTCGTACAAGTAAAGGCTTATGAATTGTCTCAAGACTTGATTATGAATTTGCCAGGTTATCGGGGAGTAAAGGCAGAGGTCATAACAGAAATTACCATGGCATGGAGACATAAACGACCCTTACTCCTTTGAATGGCCTTAATATTTGGCATTTGATGACAAGTCACTTCATAAAGGTTTCAGAAGGTATTTTTATTTTAGATGTCTCATATTCCTAGATAAAACAAAAACCATTTGAGGATAAGATATATCTAATGTAAATGGCAAGTTAATGGGTGCAGCACACCAACATGGCACATGTATACATATGTAACAAACCTGCACGTTGTGCACATGTATCCTAGAACTTAAAGTATAATAAAAAATAAATAAATAATTGAATTTGCATTTTAGAAAAAAAAAAGAATCAGATCTTCTATCAGTTCCATTTGGAACATTCACATTAATACAATTCTTTGTGCTTATTACTCAGTTGCTATTTTTTTATTTAATTTATAATTGATTGATTTTTTTTGTTTTTGTTTTTGAGACGGGGTTTCACTCTTGTTGCCCAGGCTGGAGTGCAATGGTGCGATCTTGGCTCACTGCAACCGCCACCTCCCAGGTTCAAGCAATTCTCCCACCTCAGCCTCCTGAGTAGCTGAGATTACAGGCATGCGCCACCACGCGCAGCTAATTTTTGTATTTTTAGTAGAGACAGGGTTTCACCATGTTGGCCAGGCTGGTCTCGAACTCTTGACCTTAGGTGATCCACCCGTCTTGGCCTCCCAAAGTGCTGGGGTTACAGGCATGAGCTACCATGCCCAGCCCGATAACTGATTAATTTTAAGGTATACAAACAGATTTTAACCACACCATTCATCACTTTGGGTAACAACATTGAAGGATGGATTTTCTATAAACTAGGTCTAGAAGGATGGTATTTCCAAATCATTTCTGACTGTCATGGAACTAATTTAGATCATTGTTCAGAATCTTGCTTCTTTTAGACTAATTTTTGGTAAAGTGTACACACAATCACATTTACAAGTGATTATAGTATACAATTGTAATATTTTCATCAAAGTACATTAAAAATGTTATGGGAGCTCAGTAAAGAGGGTCGCCTAACTGAAGAAATATATTTTAGCTGGAGTCGAAAGGATGAATGTAAGTCTTCCCAAGCCAATGAGTGGGAGAGTGGCATTGTGGAAAAAGGGACCACATAATACAACATAATGTATTCAAGGAATGGAAAATGGTACTAAATGATGGAACACAGGATAGTGTGGGGAAATGGTATGAAGATGAGGCTGAAACACAGTTGTGGCCCTGCTGTGAAGGGGATTGTCGTTAAACAATTTTTATTTGGAAAATGACAAACTATAGAAATTAGGGGACATGCTAAATAATAAGTGATAGATAGAGCTAAAACTCAACCCAAATACCAGTCTCTTACTCTACAGTGTGTTGTAGTAAATACATTTGGAATTTCCTTAACTATGAGGGCATTACCGAACATTTCCCTGCTGTAAAGTTTACCTGCTAATATTTGGTTGGCGCTTACAGCCTATCGTCTGTAAAGATACATCAGAACAGATTAACTTAGTATCATTCCCAGGATATGTATTGTATGCCATTTAGGAAAACATTTTTAAATGTTTTGGTGTTTTAAAAAGTGCTTTTAGATAATCTGTATCAGCACCATCACTTACTTATGTATTTCATTTTTTAATAATTAAGGAGACTTTTAAAATTTTCTCTTTCTTCCATGTCTCTGGGCCAATTGTTTACCTGTCTCAAAAATCTCCTACCCCCATTTTCCATCATCTCACACTTTTAAAGTGAATTGTCCACATTGGACTTTGTGATATACTTAAAAGAAGACACCAAGCCTCTCATGGAAAACCAGCCCATATTTATTGTCTCCATTTATTTTCCTTAAATTGTCTGTACAAACATGATTTTCTCCCTCACATTTTTAAAATTCTTACTGTAAATTCTCCATTGAAAATTCTAATCTATAGTAATCTGATTTCTGGTTGTTAATGCTGTGTAGAGCAAAACCACTATTCATTTTTGGCATAATGTAATTAAAATACAATATAAATGCTAACTTGCATGACCTATCAAAGCCTATATGTTTGGGATATGCCATATCCCAAATGAAGGCCATGTTGTCATTTATGCCACCTTAATTCTTTGACTTCTTGCTGGTTCCTTCCCCTACCTTCATGACCCAGGCCACCTTCACAAAAATTGCTGCTCCATCACAGTGATCAATTAGGGAATTGTCAGGTTTATAAATTTACTAAATGTGCCATGGGGATACCAAAATCACTAAATGATTGGATTGAGATCAAAAACTGAGAATATTGTCTTAGTGCATATGCTATCTGCAAGATGGAAAAATAAACTTGTCTCCTATTTGAAAATACATGGAATGGAAAAAGTTTAAAACTCTAGTAAACAAGGAATGCTAGATGTGAAAAAAAAAAAAAAGACACTGAGGTAATGTCACTTACTGTGCAAGAAAGTCTCCCCACCCTGTCAGCCCACTCTCAAGTTGTCCAGTTAATCTTTTTTTTCATTCTAATAGTTGCCAAACTTTCTAATTCACATTCTGCTGCTCACTAGCCATCTACCCGTATTGGTACATGATGCAGGTTCCTTTCCTTTGTGCCTCCCTCCCTGCCTCCCTCCTTTTCTTGCTTTCTTTCAGAAAAACATATGCTCATTATAGGAAATACCAACAAAAGTGCCAAAAAAATTTGAAGAAGTCATCCACATAAAGATAACTGTCTTTATCATTTTCATGTATTTATTTCATGTTAGTCTTTTTCTGTGTGTATTTTATCATAGGGACCAAACGCTATGCAATGTACTCATATAGTCACAAAGATGAATAGTGCATCATCTCTGCTCTTTATGATATTTAGAGAGTTCCAAAATGACCCAAGTTTTCTGTATGTTTTATTACGTTGTTTTACAAGTAAAATGTGCCCTGCGATTTTTAGTATAATGAAATCTCATTTTAAATAATTAAAAATCTTAACTTCATGGCTAATCAAAATCCTGTCGACGGTAATCTGCGTTTACCGTCACGTATATTCTTAAAATATGGTTTATCAAATTTTCTTTAGAAAGCATAGAATGCAGTTTTCTACGTTGACTCCATTAAGAAGATTATTAAGTTAACATTTCATACTTATATAGTGCTTCACTTAAATTCAATAATATTTTCTTGCACTTTTTTAATTGCATTTCTCTGTTTAAAAATGCTGTTTATGAATTTCCCGTTTGTTGGTCTGCTCTAAAAAATATTGCTTATCTATGAATATTTTGAATTAGGAATAAATGAAATTCCGTTTTTGCTGTCAGAACCAAATTGTAAAAATGAATTGCATGTCTTTGAAAATCAGTATACTCTATTAGCAGGCCTGTCAATATAAAAAGTGCATTCCATTTCCACCTCTTGCTCTAATAACCTTTTCTCTGTTACTCTGAGGCAGTTCACATAATCAGAGTATATTGTCAGCTTACTGGAGTTGGGGAAGCATGAAATGAAAATCACGTTAATATTGATCCAATTCTTTTGCTTGCAAGTGTCCTTGATGTCCTTTTCCAGTGAGCAATAACTGTTGGTGTTAGGTAGCCATTTTCTTCTCTTCTTTCTTAAATTCCAATAAATTGTTTACAAGCATAACTAATCTGAATAAAAATTTAACACTTGGAATAATTTCCATGTGTTAATTCCCAGATTGCTAATGCTGCACATTTACTATACCACTGAACTGTTTTCCCCTAGCTTTTCAAAACACAGCCTACCTAAAGACGTAATATTTATATCTAGTTTAAAACAAAAGTCTGTACAAGTTCCTTTTTGGTAAAATTACATAAGATGCTGTACTCTGACTTTTATGTAATATAGTCATGTGCTAAAATGGACCATAAGTGCCATGAATTACTGATCCACATAAGGAATAGCATTTTTGAACCAAGTTTATTATAAATTTGAAGCTGGTGTCTTGGGTTTTTAATTTTGTAGTGGTATAGATAATATCTATTTTGGATTATTCAATATATTCTCTGTCAACAAAATTAAATTGAAGTGGGAATCATGGTTAGATCCAACTCATTCAAACTAAAATATCCACAACTAAGAAAGGAGGAATTGGATGGTTGAACTATCCAGACTTTATATCTGTATTTATTAAATTTGCTTAGTAAATACTCAGATTTTTACCTAAAATGTATTTGGAACAACAAATAGAAACAGTCTATTTCATGTGTAGAAATACTTGCTTTCATAAAATAATTTTATATTGATAAAGTGAGGCTTCTGACTCAGTGTCAGGTATAAAAGATTGAGAAAATGCTTGAGATTTCTGGTCATTCTTTCTAATTTAGTGTTTTTATTCAGTATCACTAACAGTTTTGCCATTGGGATTTTTCTATTGAAAGACCTGTTTTCTTCTCCTTTTTAAAAAAATGCTATTTTATAAAGAAGATGATTTAATTTTTTGTCCTTAATCTTCATTAGAAAAGTGATCTTTCCTATTATCGTAATTTGTTTCTTAAGGAAGGACGCACTTAATAAAGTCAAACACAAAATTAAAATTTGAATTTAGATGATTTACGAAGAAAAATATTTACTTATTAGTAAATGATTGTTACAGTAGACTGTTCTAGTGTGTATCTATTACTTTAACTCACAGATACACTAAGGTAAGCATAAAATGTTTTCAAACAGTAGGTTCCTCAGTATAAGAAAAAGCATTCTTTCAGGTTTTTTTGAAATGTTCAAAATTGTAAACTTCCCAGTAATAGATTGATTCATACATATTATTGCACAAGATTATGTCATCATATCTATTGTAATTTTCTGAGAGGTATATTTATCTTAAATCTTTTTCCTTTTAGTGGAAATTAAACAGCACCATTTAGAGTTACTAAAAGCACTGGTCTGAAAAGGTATTTGTTGCTCAGACTTAAGTTTTAATGAGAAAAAGTAATCTTTAAAATTTCTCAAAGTATTCATGTAATTAATGCACTTTAAAAAGTATTTAGGTTTGGAAATGAATTGCAACATTTTATTCTACTAAAAGAGTGGTAGACTTCGTCAAAATACGTTGAACAAGCTAAAAAAAAAATTGAGAAATGGCGTATAATGAAAAGAATTTCTTCTTTGAAAAAGAATGCCATCCTGTTCAACAGATTTCTGAATGTTTAGAAACAGAATTACCTGATAATACATTTAGGTAAAAATAAAATTAGACCAGATTTCTATTCTGCCAGTGTCCTCCCAAAGATCTTTTTCCAAAGATGAAAAGAAGCCTATATTAAATGCGTTATCTCTTCTTGAGAAAGCAGTTCTTTTCCTTCAAATATCCAAGATACTAAACATATTTATATAATTAAATATCTGTATGCAAAATCAGAAGTACATGTCAAACACATTGGTGCTTTATGTAATTTTATTTAATATATTTAAATGAATAAAATAGTTATGGAAAACCTACATTACATTTAAAATGTAAGCTATTTATACTACATTCAATTTCCAAAGTACTTCCTAACACTTGTACTTCATGCTATCATTCCTGTCTTCAGGGAGCATCCAATCTAGTGGAGGAGCTGAAGGCTCATTCATGTTTTAATGAATACGAACACTGTTATAACAGCATGGTGGAAGGAAGAATAGTAACTCCAACTGAAGGAAAGGAAACTATCGCTTGTTGAATACCTGATGTTGGATAGGCATTGTGCCAAGACCATAGACTCATGCTTTATCTTGAGTTTTTTAATCCTCAGATAAGCCAGCTTTTTTTCCCCCTCTTTACGTAAATCTTATGCAACACTATTATAAGCAATAAAGCATTAACTATGTTCTTTTTCAGTTTTAATTATGTACTCAGTATACTTTTTATCCTCTTGTTTTCTTATTTATTTTATCAAAATTTTAATAAACATTTTTGAAAGCTTACTATGTAAATAACCTCCACACATTTCCATTGTCTCATTTTAACTTTGCAATAATCTTGTGAAAGAAAATGTGGAAAATACTTAATATTACTCTTCTACAAATTTGGAAACTGAAATTAAGAGATTGGTCTGAATTTTTTTAATGTTTCTAATGGATATTAGTGGGGAACAATAACTTATGAATGGCAAATCAAATAGTCCAACTCTCCCACTTATGAGGAAACTGTAAAGTACATGAAAAGTAACTTAACTAATGTGCATGTAAAATGACTAATATGTGAAGTGTGTTTATGTGTTTTCATTTACTCAACAAACATTTGTTACCATTTTGACATGTGAAATTAAAGTCCAGTAGAGAATCCCTAAAATAAAAACACTCCAAAATTGAACAATGATAAGATATGATGACTTAATTCTAAGATATAAATGTTTATATATATATATATATATATATATATATATATATATATATAATACTTGAAGTTCTAGGGTACATGTGCACAGCGTGCAGGTTTGTTACATATGTATACATGTGCCATGTTGGTGTGCTGCACCCATTAACTGGTCATTTACATTAGGTATATCTCCTAATGCTATCCCTCCCCCCTCTCCCCACCCCACAACAGGCCCCAGTGTGTGATGTTCCCCTTCCTGTGTCCAAGTGTTCTCATTGTTCAATCCCTACCTATGAGTGAGAACATGTGGTGTTTGGTTTTTTGTCCTTGCGATAGTTTGCTGAGAATGATGGTTTCCGGCTTCATCCATGTCCCTACAAAGGACATGAACTCATCATTTTTTATGGCTGCATAGTATTCCATGGTGTATATGTGCCACATTTTCTTAATCCAGTCTATCCTTGATGGACATTTGGGTTGGTTCCAAGTCTTTGCTATTGTGTATAGTGCCACAATAAACATACGTGTGCATGTGTCTTTATGGCAGCATGATTTATAATCCTTTGGGTATATACCCAGTAATGGGATGGCTGGGTCAAATGGTATTTCTAGTTCTAGATCCCTGAGGAATTGCCTCACTGTCTTCCACAATGGTTGAACTAGTTTACAGTCCCACCAACAGTGTAAAAGTGTTCCTATTTCTCCACATCCTCTCCAGCACCTGTTGTTTCTAAGATATAAATGTTATACAGAGATGGAAATAATCAACCTGACTGAATCCTGAAGGAATAGGCATGTAAGAGATTTTATGTAAAAGAAATTACATAGGTCGGACTTAAAGATCTGAGACAATGTGGCATGTATGCAGACAAAAACATTCAGCTTTTAGAGAATATGAGGTGCAAAGAGGCCAAATCAGTAAAATAGTGAGGTTAAATAAGCAGAAGCTAGATCATGAGCTTTAAACCATATGTTTAAATGGTACAAATAAAATAACATTGAAAATGTATTATTCCATGGTTGATATACATTAGATAGATACACATATATACCTATATATCTATATAAATATACCTATATATATAACTTTTCAATAAATGAAAACCCCATAGTTCCACAATCAATATAAATAATAATAGCATAAGCTGGTGAAAAGCTGAGTCTACACTAAAACTGGCTTATTATGGGGTTATATCTCTTTTCTTTGTGTGTTAGCCACATATATGATTTATAGCTAACCTATTGTTGTGAATTACTTTTTTCTTTATTAGTATAGATGTTTTAGAGTTGATTATAGGAGGATTTCTTAAACAGAAATAAAATACTGTATTTTTCTTTACATTAATTGTTTATATTTATCGATAGAAAAGAACATAAAGGGCACATGAACTAATTTATTTGCCTTGATCCTGTGGCCATTCCAGGTAGATATATTCTTTGATGTCATTAGGAGGAGTTAATGTCTCCAGTTTGTCATTTCTGTGTTTTAACTTATGCTTATTTAAAATAACAATAAAACTTTAAAATGGTAATTTAAACTATATCAGTAAGAGTAACAATAATACTGGAATATAGTAACAATACTAGAAACATTTTAGTTCTGCTGTTACTTCACCTTTAAAATATACCTTTTTTCACATGGATTCTTGGTTATTAATAGAAATTTTATGAAAAAGGAACTTTAGATTTCTGCGATGCAGTATTCTGTATTACATAACATTTTCATATACAGAGCTTTATATATACATATATTTACTAAGAAGTCAGTCTATAGAGTGCTTTCATGGGTTATTTGTCACATGATGTAGAAAATAACATAAGTGCGGTTTTGGATTTAGCTTCCTTGAGCTATAATTCAGTGGCATTTTTTCTCCTGAAACTTTTAAATTTTGTGGTATTTTAATGTATTCATAGGCAATAGCATATATGTCTATCCTACCCAGCTTTACACATAATATACATTTTCAGATCCAAGGCATTCTGGTAGTTTGTGGTATTCGCTTGTTAATTTCTTGATGAATGGCTAAAGAGGCCAAAAAGTGCACTCAGTCCAACATGTCTTCTGAAGATAGATGATCTCAAATAAATTCTCTTCCCAATCGGATTTTGATTTGTTGGGTGTTAAACCAATTCTTTCTAAGGACAGTGTTTACAAGCCTTGTAATGAGACAGCCCTTTGAGACCTTACCTCTTTTTGCCTGTAATTTTGATGAATGAAACTCTAATTCATAAAGGATATTGTGATTGAAAAGCACCTTTAGATCTCATACACTTTAATTTAGATAAATGTTTGGTGCAGTACCATGAAATCAGGAAGTTTGCTGAGCTGCAAACTGATAACACGTCAACAAGGATGATAAGCTTAGTGTGTTGATATGGATTAGTTTACTATATATCTTTTAAAGTCATGATTGTTTTACTGCTTTAAAACCAGAGGGGATAAAATTGAAAGCTTGATATACATTTCAGAGCTCACCTTTCTTCTACTACATTTTCTTCTTGGTAGATTTTTATTTTGGTAATACAAAAGTAACATAAAGCTTTTTTACTGACAAAGATTACCCATGATTTTTATATAAGGAAAAACTTGCTTTATTAGATTACTCACACTTAAAAGGCTTTTTTGACTTTATTGTAAAAAACCAAGTTCCTTTTCATGTAAATACATAGATTCTCCGGCTTGCCCCAAACTAAAGGCAAATCACTGAGACTCTGAGATATCCTGGGAACTTCAGACTTTGAAATATGCAGGGGTAACTGTAATGTCTGAGTTTATACATTTATTCAGGATTTATGAGGGCTTGCTCTGTGCTAGGCAGCGTGCTAAGTACTGAGAATACCAAGACAAAAACATGTTTCCAGTTATGAAGGAACTTGGAGGCTTTTGTGGAGTTAAATACGCAAGCAGTTACAATATCTATAAATTATGCAGTAGCAGGGTTTATGAGGTATGGTGGAAGCATAAGGGAAAGAGTACACAAGTGCTCTTAAGAAATCAGAGAAGGGAATGGGGTGGTGGGGTGAACTTGAACTTCAGTTCAGCACATGTTTGTGGCACAACTGCTGGGCGCCAGGCACTGAAGCTACAGAAATGGGACTGAGGACAGACACATAGTAGGTAACACCTATACAGTGCAGTTGAATTATGTGTAAGCTGTTAACGTGCAGTAGGGTTTGTTAGGAAAGGCAACTGAAGGAAGTGAGTTTTTAAGAGCAAGTAGCAATTACCCAGGCCAAGGAGGAAAGGTAGGAACATACCCTGCAGAGGGAATAACATTAGCATGGGTAAAGAGGTATGTGAAAGCATGACATATTTTGGAAGCTATAAGTGGTCCAGTATTGCTGAGGAAGGTGTGGTGAAAACACAGAACTGGTAATGAGAGGATAAAAGGTCTTGGTAAGCCATGCTAAGAAGTTTGGATTTTATCCTCCAGTCTGTCTTGCATTAGGTGTTCTTGATTGGGAGGAGTTAGTGAATAATTTTAATAGGAAAATGTCCTCAATTTATTTGTGTTTTATAAAAATCACTCTGACAAAAGTATGGAAGGCGGTGTGAGTAAGGCAGCTGTTGACACCCTCTAGACCAAAAACAGTGATGGCCTGAACTAGGGCAGTGGCAGTCACCATGCAGGATGAATTCCTAGGTTTCTGCTAAAGTACATGGTTGGCCAAAATAGGAGGAGGAGAAGGAGCAAGAGACAATTCGCTCAGTAAGAGAAATGTTCAGTTAATAGTATTCAGGCAAAGTCCAGAAATATAGCTGAGAAGACCTCAGGAGAGATTTCTGAATTATTAATCATTGGATTTCCCTCTTTTGTTCTCAAATGATGCAAGCTCTATATTTCTGTTTGCCAAGAAGCAAACAAGTTATAAAGATAGCTACCCTCAGAAGATTACTCTTGGGCTGGCTTTATATCACCAAAAATCAAATAGAATTAAGATAAGATTCTGAAGCATTCAGTGATCTATCCCTAATCTTTTATTCCAGAAATAATAATTATCTATGGGCCAGTGGAAGAAAAATACACATGGAACCCATTTAATTCCCCTCCCCTCCAATGTAGCATTGATTTGTAATAATACTATTTGTCTCTGAAGTATTTATCAAAATATATGTTTAACAATCTATTACTTTATACATTTAAGGTATGCATTAACCATGTGCTCTAAATGTGGTTATGCAGTAGGAGCTAGGATGACAGACTATACCTCTTAGCCAGTGATGCTCTGTAATGGTATTGTGATGTGACTATGTTCCTCAACATGTGTTTTTACTCTGGCGGCCTTTGAGTCCATTTTGTCATATTTTAGCAAACAGAATTAGCCTATATTCACTGAGAAAAAGAAGTATACAAACTGCAAAGAGAAAAAGGAAAAAAGCCAACTATTTTACAATGCAAGTTGTATGACAGCCAGATGTACTTGCAAGAAAATGGTTGAGGCTGGGCACAGTGGCTCATGCGTATAATCCCAGCACTTTGGAAGGCCAAGGTGAGAGGATCACTTGAGCTCAGGAGTTCAAGCCCAGCCTGAGAATATAGTAAGAGCCCATCCCTACAAAAAAAAAAAATAACAATAAAAAAAATAGCCAGGCATTGTGGTATACATCTGTGGTCCCACCTACTCAGGAAGCTGAGGCAGAATGATTGCTTGAGCCTGGGAGGTCGATGCTGCAGTGAGCTGTGATCATGCCACTGTACTCGAGCCTGGGTGACAGAATGAGACCCTGTCTCAAACAACAACAACAAAATGGTTGAGCAAACATCAGTAGGCAGTAATGGACTGTTGGAAGTTCTATGGTCTGGGCCTGGGTGAATTGACCAGAAGTATTGTACACTTTCGACCAAAGGCATGACATCATTTGGAGAGCCATTGTTTATGTTCCGACACCATAATGTCCCCTAAAAATATAATACAACACCATATAGGACTGATTTATAAGGCTCCCATTTCCAGGAATATATCCACCACCCCAAATGAGATATGAAGACATTTTCCTAGTTAATGCTGCTCCTTGAAGGCTATATCCTAATACAGAACACAGTATATTACAATGCTTTCTTCTAAATTGAATTTCAGCTTCAAGTGATATAGAAGTATTTCATGTCTGTGGTGTTTGTGTGGGTGTGGGTGGTGTATGCATGTATAAAATTTGCTTTCAGTTCAGATAATTTTATATTAATTGTCACCTGCCAAA